>NW_020799111.1:3580378-3594060 GCF_003259725.1 Athene cunicularia | reverse complement strand
AAAGGAAAGGAAAGGAAAGGAAAGGAAAGGAAAGGAAAGGAAAGGAAAGGAAAGGAAAGGAAAGGAAAGGAAAGGAAAGGAAAGGAAAGGAAAGGAAAGGAAAGGAAAGGAAAGGAAAGGAAAGGAAAGGAAAGGAAAGGAAAGGAAAGGAAAGGAAAGGAAAGGAAAGGAAAGGAAAGGAAAGGAAAGGAAAGGAAAGGAAAGGAAAGGAAAGGAAAGGAAAGGAAAGGAAAGGAAAGGAAAGGAAAGGAAAGGAAAGGAAAGGAAAGGAAAGGAAAGGAAAGGAAAGGAAAGGAAAGGAAAGGAAAGGAAAGGAAAGGAAAGGAAAGGAAAGGAAAGGAAAGGAAAGGAAAGGAAAGGAAAGGAAAGGAAAGGAAAGGAAAGGAAAGGAAAGGAAAGGAAAGGAAAGGAAAGGAAAGGAAAGGAAAGGAAAGGAAAGG
Source organism: Athene cunicularia (assembly GCF_003259725.1). Taxonomy (NCBI): domain Eukaryota; kingdom Metazoa; phylum Chordata; class Aves; order Strigiformes; family Strigidae; genus Athene; species Athene cunicularia. The sequence goes on along the minus strand of NW_020799111.1, from coordinate 3,593,620 downwards.
AAAGGAAAGGAAAGGAAAGGAAAGGAAAGGAAAGGAAAGGAAAGGAAAGGAAAGGAAAGGAAAGGAAAGGAAAGGAAAGGAAAGGAAAGGAAAGGAAAGGAAAGGAAAGGAAAGGAAAGGAAAGGAAAGGAAAGGAAAGGAAAGGAAAGGAAAGGAAAGGAAAGGAAAGGAAAGGAAAGGAAAGGAAAGGAAAGGAAAGGAAAGGGAGAAAGGCTTTTGATTTGTAATGACTATTTCTTAGTTTTGAATTTTGAAGGGCCTCAGTACAGGTGTAAGAACCTTTCTTGGAGTGACATCTCATACATGAAAACACTGAGGTCCTGACAGAGCTGCCAGAGGGAATCACGCACAGTTAGCTGCTAGATGTGTGCATGCATGACTGCCTCCCTGCCCTTCACTTGGAGAGGGAGAAAAACAACTCTGCTCTGAAAAAGGAGGGAGGGGGAAGAAGGAAAAGAGTATTTAAAAGTAGATTGAGTAACTAACCTGACTGGAAGCCTGTCTGCCCATCCTGCTGGGTGATTGTGATGCTGCTCCCAAAGTACTCGAGTGCACAGAGCCGTGGGAACTTGGCCCAGCAGTAAGGGAAAAAAGTGCAAGTCCAGTACTGAAAATTAGAGCCTAAAGCCATCTAAGTGTTGAGGGTGTCTGAAAAACTTTGTCAGTGTAGTCGGATGCTTACATATAGAGCAATGTACATGGCATAAAACCTGAATAAACCCTTTCAATTTCATGCTCTGCATAAAAAGGTGCCATTCAGCCAGTAAAGATACAATTCAGCCAATGCACAGCATAGCACAGGATTGGGTGGTGTTCCCTGTAGCTCTGCTGGAAAAGTTACTGTCTGTACACCACGCAAGCACTGTCTCAGGTCCTATGGACTAGGCTTTTAGGAAGCTCTTCTCTCCCATTCTTTTAGTTTTGGGTTCTGCTCTCCTAAACAGTCTGAGACAAGTGTTTGTGGTTTTTTGGAAGCTAAGGTCCTGATCCAAAAGCTATTTAAATTGTCAGGAATGATTTCACTCGGTGCAAAGCCCATCTCCCCATACCTTTGGGAAAGAACAGAGCAGCTCACAAACATGCCTTCCCAGGCTGCCAAGAGCAGCTCTCAGGGCATCACCAGAGGGAGTACCAATCTCCTGGCTGGTCCATATTTCAGGCTATGCATGAAAGCTTGAATCTTACCTTCATTTTTTTCTGCCCCTGGAGCCAAATCCCACGTCATGCTGTTGAGATTACAGCATTTGCAAGAGAGTCGTTGAGCGGCCCCGAAGCACCTGTCTTTGCTGGGTGGGAAGAGGCTGGAATTAGCAAAGCAAAGTTTGACCCTGGGGATTTCTCTGATGCCCAGAATGCCCTGACTTCCCTCCCCGTTGTTGATGTTGATGTCTGTGGGAGCCTGACAAAACATGTTGCTTTGGACTTGCTGCACTAGATTTTAAGAGGTAATCGAGTGCCAGGGTTACAGAGACAAGGTAGAAAGAACTACAGCCAGTTTTCAGAGAATTTACTGTGCATCTTTGTTTCTAGATATTCCCTACTGTTTAGGGATACAAATGTAAGCAAAGCCACAGTTTGCCTGCTACCTTAGGTATGGAAAAGGTCTAGAGCAGTAGTATTCAATTTTTATTTTTGCAGGCTAATAATTCTTATTTTCCAAGATAGTTGTTTACCACTGTATGGCGTGCTTGAACTGTACAAGCAACAGACTTGTGTTTTGTTGGTTAACTTTGTGAGTCTCAGAGTCTGTGGATTCTGCTTATAAAGCAGGCTGTCAGATCAGGATAAGAGAGTAGGATATTTCAATTTTGATATAGCTGTTCATGTGGTGGTACCCGCCGAATGGCTTTACCATGACTGAGCTGTAGCACGCAGCTCCTTGCGGGATTGAATTTCTTGTAATTTGCATTTTTTAACCCGGAAGCTTATTTTCTGTTAAAGTGACAACCCCACCCATGGTCAGTTTAGATGTGACCAGTTTAGATTTAAATAAAAATGATTTCTTAAAAATCACTGCTGACAGCTGTAGGGATCACGGACATGTAATGATTTTTATTGGAGGCTGTGGCTAGCTTAACCGTTTTCAGATCAGATCATGTTTCCCCATGCTGTTTGCCAAGGGGGTGGTTGCAGGAGTTGGCATCCCTACAGGTTAGCGTGGTTTGCATGGAGTTTCCTAACCTGCCCCTGCCTTAACGGAGTGCTTGAAACCTCCTAACCATGCAGGCTTTGCCTGAAGGGTTTTATGTGAGCATCTTTGTTAGTTGAACTGCAGAAAATACAAACACAGGATGGGAACGTTTTCAGGTAGCACAGCTGTTAGAAAGGTGCCTCAGTGCCTGCACTGTGACATATAGACTGTCAGAGGTAACTCGGGCTTTTTATTTGCAGTGTTACAACTGAACACATGCTTCATTTATTGTGCACAGACCATAGATGTGTCCTGTATTAAGAACATACATACGCAGGCTGTTATGCATAATGACGTATTTCAGTACCTTGCAGAGCACTGATGAGCGAAAGTGAGAATTGGTAATCACTGGTCAGTGTGAGTGTTGAGCTCCATGATGAAGTCCTTCCCTGTGCACTAGACAGGCCTCCAATAAAACTTGATGACAGGGGTTTTGCTAGTATCTTCACTAGGGGAACAGAAACTAATTTAAGACAAAAATCATTTTTCCACTTGCTACCTGATGAGCTGTGAAGTTCTGATTCAGCTGAGTGGTGTGAAAGTATTACCTTGAAACTGCTGATTAGACTGAGCTCTGTTTTTCATTACAGGCTCTATGATGACAGAGAAAGTGGACACCTCTTCTGGATCTGGTCTCAGAAAATGCTTGGAAGCTGATGCCTGTTGATGTAACACTCTTCTTGCAGGTAAGCAACATCCAGCTCAGTCACAAATTGTTTCTCTGTTGACCTTAAAGCAGTAGCAGGACGCTGAATTTCTGTTAAATTATTTTCTTTGCTTTTTTAACTGTCCAAATAAATATTGTTTCTGCACACTCAGAAACAGCTGTGTCCTAATTGTTAAGTTTGAAATTTGTTGTCAGTGTTGTGCTTGATCTTATAATTTGCTTCTCTCCTCATTTATTAACTCACAGTTCAATGACAACTAGCTTAGGAGTATTTCTCTCTGCATTTTGTAGGAAGGAGCTGATGCAATTCTGGAATGTGATCATACATCGCTGTGCTATATTCAAACATGTTTAAATAATAGGTGCGGACTGCTCAGTAAATACTTAGAACGTGAATATATCACACGGCACCAGAGGAATACATAAGGATTTTTTCTAGACTGCTTATTTACAGATTCAATGGAACTAACAGTTGTTAATGCAGTGACTTGGCTCAGGCATCAAGTTCATTTGTATTCTCAGTAACAACTACAGGCTTGCTTCATTTAATTCCTTACTTTTACTTTAAAGGTTTGCTTCTACATTGCACCTAATTTTATGTAATTGTCAGCAGCTGTGGAAAATAAACTTAGTCCCATCCCACCGCCCCCTCACTGCCCTTCCACTACAGATAGAATTTTTTTTTTTTTTAAATTCATGTGCTCTTACTGCTTTTCTTTCCATTACATGTAGTGATGATATGGCCTTAGAATCAGCCTGTTTGGAAAGTTGACCTGGCAAAAACAACCCTATCAAAAAAACGCCAAACATTTATTCTCATCAGATCAGCTTGCTGAATTTGTTTGCTTTCAAGGTGTGTGGTTAATGCTGTGTGTGATAGGAGGGGAGCTGGCACCAGCCCTCTCTGGGACCATGCTTGAGCTAGATACAGGTCAGACTGCACCTGCTTTACTCCACCCTGCAGTTTACTCACAACAAGATGTTCAGAAGGGATTAATTTACAACTTTGCTAATCATTTAAAAAAGCATTGGTACAGTGCTAGGTTGGTAGGGGTTTTTTTAAACCCAAATTTCACATTCTGAAGCCAGGGTGTCTCTATTTTATGTTCTTATTGTATACTTCTTCTTTGGCTCTGGACACATAAGTATGGTCACATGATGTTGCTTTTATATGAATGAATATGGTATTGTCCATATTGCATTTTATCTTCTTCTATACAAGGGCTTAGGAATCCTGAGCAGCTCAGGAGTTAACGGTGCTGTTAAGGGTAACTCTCTAGCATGTCCTTGGGCTATGTTTTTGAGGGTTCTTTTCCCCCAAGCTTCACAATGAACCTGGGTAGTAGTATGTGGAACAAGCCTTTAAATGAATGGTACTTCTTGCATTCTTGAGAAGCACTTTCGCTGCCATGAAACTCCCTTTCAACTGCAGGATGAGAGGTGGGGTGGTGCATTGTATAGTTTGTGTGGGTGTCCATTTTTTGTAATAAATTGAAACAGTTGAAAATGTTTTCGTAAGTTGTGGCTCCAAAAGACCATTTGAATGACAGAGGAGGTATTCTGTATGGGGCTTTCTAGCCAAAGCTCTGGTGTCTTGATTCATGTCTCCTGTCTGAGCTGAAATGGCAACTCACTACTACTGTGCTTGCTATTCCTCCAGAAATTACCTCAAAATATTTCCATTGTTTTAGAGGTTTGAACTAGTCTGTGTATACAGATCTTAGCTACCATTCAGAAAAAGCTCCAAGTATAATAAATTTATAAATACTCACTGGGCCATACAGACAGAAAAAATTCAGTTGGTGCGACTTATTATTCATTGCTGTGAGTTATTAATAACCTCGTAACTCACCAGTGACAGCAAATTAGAGCCAAGAGGGAATCAAAAAGGACATAAATAGTTGAAATAAATAATGTATCTGCTTTCAGGTCATGAGTCCACAGTGGGTTTCTTTGCATTGTTTTTATATCTTTGCTATTTAGTCCTGCTTGTTCTTATCTGATCACTTTGCCTCCTGCCACTAGGTTAGTTAGAGAAGGTTGCATGTTGTATTGTAATTAGATGATGAATTAATTCTTTCCCTTCTCTTCTGGTTCTGCTTTGGATTTCTATTATCAGAGTAGCCTGGCTACTGATTTCGGTAAGACTTTAATTATTTACTTGTAGTTCTCCTGTGACATATAAACTGAGAGCATGCTGAGCACTTGTTTTGGAGTGAGTTTGACATCTCTGAACTCTTACTGGAGAAAGCATAGGAGATAGTTTGTGAAACCACTCTCCTCGTGGGCATGCCTGGGTATGTTCAGGTGGGCTGAGCAAGCGGTGTCTTGGAAAGACACTTTGAGTTGTCGGTTCCAGCTGTGATCCAGGCATATGACTCCTTGCCCCCTCCCACCCAATCTCATGAAGCTGTAGATCCAAACAGAAGGGAGTTTGGGTCTGAGTTTGAATCTGATGGTCATGCTGGGATTACGTGAAAAGGCTATAGCTCAGGAAATAAAAAAGGAAGTAAGAAAAGTATTTATTTTTAGGACCTGTCTTTCTGTGCCTGCTGTATGGTAGCAACTGTTTCTTGCTCTTCAGTTTTTGTGGAAAGTTCTGTCTTCATTTAAGAGAAAAATGTGTGCTTATAATTACTACATTAATTAACAGTCCTGGGTGCAATTTTTCTGAAGGTGCCCCTCCCCTTTCCCGTCCCCAAGGGCCTGTAGATGCTCAGCCACAGTTTCAGAGTTCAGCTGAAATGATCTCAGTGCTGTGGTTGAATATCCTCACCTGCAGAAGTTCTCCAGTCCCTGCAACTCTGTCTTGGATCCTGTTGCTCTCCTGGTCCTGCAGACTTCAGCATCTTCTGGGGTTGGACACTTCAGAGGGGTAAGTGGAGGGCTGCTGTGTACCTCTCCCTTTTCCTTCACCCCCTCTACTCCTTGGAGGACTCTGTTTAGAGACCCTTCCTCCTAAACCACACCTGTCTTCCTGGCATACTTCCTCCCTCCTTCTGCAGGGTAGGGCTGGATGAGGGGGGGAAGCGTGCAGAGATTGGCCTTGTTCATTCTGTGCCAAGAACAGGCAAGGGAAGGTGCACATGTTGCTCCTGTGGATGTGGTAAAAAGCACACTGGAGAGAGAGAGCCTGGACATCTGACTCGTCAGCAGATGGCATGGATTCTCCCCAGCTTTTGTGGCCTCCGTTTTCTGTAGTTGTTCTCATGTCTGTCCTGACTGCAGGGCACTGGGATGTGTCTGCACATAGACCTGCACTGGTTGAGCTCTCCACATTAGGGTTTGCCAAATTTAGCAAAACAGATGAGTTACTGAGATATGAGTTACTTTGGTAGAGATGTCTGTCTGAGGGACACCTTCTAATGTTAAAGGGGCTGGAAAATTTTTTCCCTGCCTAGAAATGGCCTTTTCTCTGTTATATCAATTCTGTTTAAATACCAGAAGCTGATGAGTCTTGCCTATAGTAGAGCTGGTATGTGGAGAGGGGGACTTCCCTGTCATTCCCCAGGGTAACTTGGGATAAGAAAGGGATAGCAAACAAAATATGTGCCTATTTCAAGGATTTTCATATCAGTTAGTAATAGTTTAGGATACGGAGAACTATCTAAAGCAGTTGCTTAATTTCTTCCTCAAATTCTGTGCTGTTTGCTGTGAGCAGATGAATTTCTCAGAGCACCTGTGTTCCATGTGCACTGGTCAGTGTCTTGGTTAATGCGCCGAGCAGCTACTGACCTGTAAGAGCAGCTTCTCTTGTTTTCTGCTACATAGGCATTAAGCTTTCCAGCCTTAAGTAAATGAATGAATGAGCAAACAAGTTGGACAGCTTTTAGATGGTTGCAAGACTGGGTCCCTATAGTGAGAGCTTTCTAATATCTCATTCCTTGACACCTTCATCCCTAAAATACCTGGGCTTTTCTGAAGAGCTTTTAAAATCAACTTCCAGATGTTGAAATATTCAGCTTCTACTTGATGGAGCTGACACTACCTTTGGATCACATTTCTGCTTTTAGACTGCAGTTCTTTCTTTGATCAGCAACACAAAGTGATCAGGTATGTTTATTATTCCATGGATATGAGCTGGCAAGATGTTTCTCATGAATCAGCAGTCTGGTGGCAGGAAAGCAGGCAAGGCAGGAACTTTGACGATGAGGAAGAGAAGGATTGCATCTTGTTCACCAGTGGGCTTGTTCAAAAAGCAGTAAGCAGAAAGGCACTTGGAAACTCTGACAAAAAGATCTGCTTCAATGTCTAGGCAGAGCATAGCTTTAGCTCTACTGTGCCACTCAGATGACAGCATGTACTTTTATGATGGAGCTCAATCACTGTATGTTTTTGGTTGCTTTACAGGAAAAAAAGGGGAGGACACACATTCACAACACACACTATATTTCCAGCGCTCACCCTTCAAAAAGAAAGTAAATTTATCAGTTATATCAGTGAATAGAATCAAATTTTTGGAAATAGATATTTGATTTAGTGTCTTTAGGTGTTAATGTTACCCAGGAAAAAGTGTTTCTCTGAGTAGGATGTGAGACAACAGCTTCCCTTGGAAATATGATCTTCCTGTAAAGAAGCACAGACTTTTGCCCTTACGTCCGAGTCCTTTCTACCACAGTGGGAGGTAGGAAGATGATTTTTGAACTATGCAGGGGTTTCTGAATTACTTTCTACAAGATTTGTTTTGACTACTCTCGCTAAAGAGCTTGTGATCGTCATGATCAGATACAAAACAGGGGACCAAATAAACTTGGTTCAATGTAGTGTAAATATTTCTCTGTTTCCAGCCTATTTCTCCTAGAACCGATCCATTTTTGTAAAAGGGGTGTCCTAATTCTAGTGCAGTGCTTCGAAGAAGATGATAGCCTTCATTTGAAGGAATAAATTGGCTCATGATTTGCACTAGAAAGTTGATGGTAAGTGAAATAAAAGCAGTTCCACAGGATTTTGTTATTAATAAATAGTGAAAAAATACCCCAACCAACCAACAAACTAGCCAAACAAACAAAAGAACACCTACAATAGATCCAGAAGTGGATCTGTTTGGCTGCTTCTTTTCCTGGAGGCAGTTAGACATTTTCAAGGCAACTATATTTGAACTTCACTGGAAAGCCTTATGACTTAATAGCAGCAAGTCTAGCAAATGTATCAGTACTTCACAGAGATGGAATTCACTGCATGTCCTAACATGCATGCAACACAGCCACTGTGCAGCTGCGGGGCATGAGAATGTTCCTACTCAGGGCTGATTTGGGTAGAGCTTGCCAAGCTCCAGTTTTCTGGTTTTGGACTTTGACTTTTTTTCCCCTGTTCGCTTTTTTTTTTTTTTTTTTTTTTTTTTTTTTTTTAAAGGAATGCCACAATAGACCACATGGGACAAATATTTCCCAATTTAAAAATTGCTGGAAAATGCTGGGAAGTGGTGAGCAGGCACTTGTGGATTTTTTAAGCGGTGCAAGTGCTCCATCTACAGCTCAAAACATCTGCTAAGAAGATCACTGTGCAGCATGCTTTCCTTCAGTTATGTTAATAAAAGGACCGTGTAGCTAAAAACTGCCTTAGTCGGTCCACCAGTGTGATTCTGAGTAACCAGCTTCCAACAGAAAAGTCTATCATTTACCATAAGGTCATCTCCCAAAGAGTAGCTTCTTTTTATTTTTTGAAGAACTTGGCTTGTTTGTTCAGTGAGAGTTAAATGTGAAGGGGTGTGGCAGCAGGAAGGGGGGAAAAAAAAAAAAAAAGCTGTAGAAGTTAAAAGCAAATGTAGGCATAAGGGGGGAAATGAGTGTGAAGTTACCATGTGTAAGTTTAGGTGGGCAACTGGAAGATGATTTCCATCACTGACAGTGTGGTGAGGTTTGAACAGCTTCCCAGCAGTGGGATGGGAGAGTAAGAAACTCAACTCATTTAAAGGGATCTGCGTAAATTTGGGAATGTGTTTATGCAGTAGCAGTTGTGGTATCGAGATACTGGATTTGGTGACTTGGGTGGTACCTTTTGTTGGGACAAACAATTAAAACATTCAAGAGAGCAAAAGCATCATCTCTTACTTATTTTTGAGGGGTTTTTTGAAAGACACCAGTTGAGTGGCTTGTGAAAACAAAACAATGTGTTCTTACAGAGATCTGGACAGATCAACAGCAGCGAGTTTTCCCATATAAGCCTGCCAATGTGCCTCCGTTCAGAGTTAGAGACACACTCCTGGGGTGGGAACATAATTCAGTCAGCATGTCTGCTAATAGGCCTCTGTGGCTGCCAGTACAGGCACAGATAAGGCCTTATTTACCCAAGAGAGAGAAACACAATCTACCTTGAACACATCTTAAATACAGTTCAATTTAAGGACAAGAAGTAGGACATTAGGAAAAATGTTCTTAACTCCTTTAGCTTTGTTCCTAGGTGAAGATGGCTAAATTGCTTAATAAAAGGCAGAATACTTAATAGGTATATATGTGCTGTATGTAAAAAGAATCAGAATGGTGTGCTCTTATTTATTGGTAGTACTGGGTTATCTTCATCAGTCTGGTGCAATACACGTTAAGCAGCTGATATTTTAAGATATTCCTAAATGGACAACTCAATAACTGGTATTTAGAAAGTGTCTGAAGAAATGACTTGGGAAATCACTGACACAATGACATTAGTTTTTGATAAACTGTGGAAGAGAAGGCACAGGTTCCAGAAAAGCTCAGCAGAGAGTTGCTTGTCCAGACATCTGCGGACAAAACAGAGGGGAAGCTCCTGGGATGTCAGCGGTGCCTTGAGAGCTGAAATTACTCTTGAGAGGGTTTTATGGGACATAATTATTGTCAAACACGTGTGACTGAGGAATTATAAGTTTGGGTTTAATAGCAATGCTGAGTGTAAACATAAATGCTTCACAAAATGTACCTTGTTGCTCCAGAATATGTTACTATATAGCATGTCCTCAGAGCATGTGTTAAAAGGATTGTTAGCAAAGTTCTACTAGTAATAGTTAGTGGGAATCCCTAGCAAATAGGTGTTTGAGGTTCTTTTCCTCTGTAGGGATCTGTGCTATTCAGTGCTTCCATAAAGGTCTGGAAGCAATTGTGGTGACAGCTGTTCAGCGGCAGTGAATCATACACAGCAATGCAGATTTCTTGGGGCCTCTTTCTGGAGGGGAACAACAAAAGCATTTCAGTACGGCAAATTTGAAATTACGCGTCTAGGAATAAGAAACACAAGGACATCCAACAAATAGGGGACTGTATTCTTGAGTCAAAGAAGGGCTTTAGTGATTGTAGTGGACCAGCATTTCAAAAGAATTTCTCAGTGGGATGGGCAGGCGGCCTCCTATGGTGCTTGGTGGCGTAAAAGGCAAATACTCAGCAGAATGACTGTGGATGTACAGAAAAACACATGCACACAAACATTTTTTTCTTTATGCAGTGTTGATAAAATTGATCCTGGAATACTTGGAATAATGTATCCAGTTTTGGTGCCAAGATTTCCTTTTCTTTATTAAAAATAAATAAACACCCAACCAAGGAAACCAGAAAATACCAAGAAAACAGTCTAAAGATTGAAGGAAATACTTTTGAGTGCTAGAAGTCCTTACTGTATATTTATTGCAGTAAATAAACACCTACAGGTAGAAGAAAGGTTGGAGACTAGAGTCTAAGATCCAAGACCTGCTCTTTTCAGTAGAGAATGGAGATATAGTAAGTACGAATGGCAAAAGCTTTCCCAGAAAAGGGAAAAAAAAAAAATAAAAAATATCCATAGCTTTAGTATTGGGAATCAATTTTATGCAAAGCAAGCAGTTGGTTCTCTGTTTTGTAGTATCTTTTAGGAGGAAGCCAAGAGCTGCAGAGGAGGTGACCGTGCTTAGTAGAGGGGGAATGGTGAGAAATCCAGCAGCCCCTGATGAACAGTGAGACAGCGAGCTCTGGAACTGGTAACACAGTGCACGACATGCAGCACTCCCCCACCCCCTGTTCAGCTACGTTACCAGCTGCCCTCTTAAAGCTGGGCATATATCTTAGTCCTTCCCCTCCCATCTCTAGGAGTTGGAAAAGGTCAGTCAGGAGGATTCTTGGCTTTCTAAGTGTCAGGGGGTGGTAGGGTTCTTCCCACACATCTGCAGGCTCAGCAGCTCCTCAGCAAACGACATCCTCCAGGCACAGCACTGTGGTCAGGCAGGTCCTGCATCTCCAGGTGTGTTTGTGCTCAGGTGTAGTAACCGCATTAGTTAAAGAAGCAGAATGCTTGATTGCTTGTTGTGTTTCCTGGGCTGCTGAGGAGCAGAAGAGGACCCTGCTGTGCTGTAATCAAGCATATTTTAGAGTTCTTTTTTCCAGATCTTCACACAGAAGAAACACTGCTCTCATTCCTCATCAAGCCCCAAGCTGTCTAATAAGGAGCAAATTCAATGTATTTGAAGCACAACGCAATCTGTCTTAGCAATGATCTTAAAGTCTAGTCAGCAATAAAACCTGGTAGTCAGAGTGATTTTCCTTGAGTGTCCTGATTAGGGAATGCTGTTCAATTATCTGGATTCCAACAAGCAGCTGGCATGCATGCTGCAGACAGAAAGGGAGAGTGGGGGAGAGGTCTTTAATTATCTTCAAGTCAGCAAAGATCAGTGTGTTGAATCAAAACAGATGGAGTGTATAATCCACTAGCAATACTCATGATTGGGTAAATACAAGTTCTATGGCAAAGAGGAGGAAGGCAAAGCAAATGGGGAGGAATTTTCTTGTGGGTAGCTTTGAATGTTGGTATATTTACACTGTCCCTGCTAGCCAAGGTGGAAGTGTGAAGTGTAAATACAGCGTCAGAGTGAACCTTTTTGTGTGGTGACGTGTAAGGCCGTGCTGGGGAAGCAGCAGGGTTCAGGAGCAGCCGTCCCGTGAGGAACCACGTGCTTTGTGTTGTGCTGGCAGTGGCTGTGTTACAGATGGCAGATTTGTGAGTCTCTTGGTTCCAGAGGGCACAGGTTTAATCCTTTCCTGGGGTGCACTTCAGGCATTTCTGCAGTGACTGCGAATCAGGCTAGACTTGTTGGACAAAGTAATTGAAGACATTTTCTGAACAGCTGTGAGCTGAGATGTGTGACAGAGGCACAGCACAGCTGGGGATGGAGTTACAATACTGGTGGGAGTTTTGTGTTCTTTTTGGTTCCCAGGCGTGGGGTTTGCATTTACACCCTAAGCATCTCCACTCACTGCCAAGTGGCAGTGGGAGGACTGCCTGACCTCACCAGCTTGTCAAAGCCCAGCAAAAACTGCCAACCAGAAGCCCCTGCGAGTGCCTATCCCAATTTACAGGGTTTTCTATTGTGATGCAGACTGCAGGTGTCTGCTAGGGAGAGGGTTAAATCCCGTGGCCCATTCTCCAGGGAGTGCTGGTTGTTAGAACAGCATAGAGCTGTGTGTGGGCAAGAAGTCAAGGGTGAAAAGCCAGGAGAGCCTGTTGCACCCAGAGCACAGCTGAGGGTGCTGGTGTGTGCGAAGTTACGGGATGCTTTTGCATGTACAGGCACTGCCACATGTGTCTTGGCAGGGAATCAGGCCAAACCAGTAATCTAGAGAGGTTCTCTTCTGGTACAGCCAAGCCCTGATGATAAGGGCACCCTAACTAAGTCTGAAATGCAGTTTAGTGACTGATTTTTCGTCTTGTTACGTCAGTGTGAGCAAAAGAATGAGAGAGATAAGATGGAAAGAGGCAGCAAAGGCATCATCTGGGAAGGTGGTTTGTTTACCTGGAGATAAAGCACTGCTTACCCTCATATGGCTGTGATTTTTGTTTCCCAGTTAGAGCCTAAATGGTACAAGGCAAATGAGACATGAATTGTGTACCTGCAATGTGTGCAGAGGCTCCTCCTCCCTTTTGTCTCTTGTGTGTGTATAGGAGCTGGATTTGAGCTGCTGTGCTGAATATACCAGAAGAGGCACTAAACAGCTTTGGGTAAAGTGCTGCTTTAATTCTGTGGCAAACTGTATTTCAGTAGAGGCACTGTGCTTCCTTACTGAAGGATGGATCTTGGTACCAACATCAAATGCAGAGATGAGGCGAGTTTTGCTGTACTGTGCTATGGGGAGATGAGCTAGTGCTCCAGCAAAGCTGCGACTGCAGGCTCACAGCCGAGATCAGATATGCTAGAAGCAAGGGGCTGCCACCAGTGTGCATGTCTGGTTTGGCAGGTACCTTTGCACCTCATAACGCGCTCGGGTAGCCTTGGACCTCTGCTTTCCAACTGCCTGGGCTTTAAACAGGACCATGAGAGAAAACAAGAATCCTACTACAGTGTTTGTTGCCTCCTAATTGAAACAAGCCAGAAACAAACTGGGTTTTCCTCAACTGCAGTGCTGTTCCTTGTTGTAAATTCTGTCAGTGTCCCAACCCTGTTGCCTGCCCCCCC
>NW_020799111.1:3530884-3580328 GCF_003259725.1 Athene cunicularia | reverse complement strand
TTGACAGCCCCGAATCTCCTGCCTTCCATTAACGAGTATGCAGGACTGAGCCGAAATTTAGATGTAACGTGTTTGCAATGGAAGATGTGGGGCTGAGGAAAGGCTGAGCGGCAGGAACGTGTCTGATGCCGTGGGAGCGTGTCCCTGGGTGGTACTTAGCAGCCGGTGCCAGGCGTCGGTGTGGGGCTGTGGCGTGGGCAGGCTGGTGTCAGCCTGCAGCGTGGGCTACGGCTGCAGCCTCGGCACGGGGGTACAGACCGTCCCCACAGCCTCGCGTCAGAGCACGCTGCCGTGACTGAGGCTCCCCACCTGGTAATTCAAGAGCTAGACACGGGTGCTGGAAATTCCTTTGAAGATTGCTGTCGAGAAGGTGAACAGACAGGTTGGACACCGTTGGGCAGTGCCTTGGGCAGGTGGCAAGCAGTCCAGAGACAAGCCCGAAGGCGCTTGCCCACCCCGCGACACTGAGCTGTGCCTTACAGGCCTGTATTGATAGAGTTGGCAGCACAGGGGTGGAGGGGACTGGGACAGTTTGCCCATCGAAAAATCTGTTGTATTCAGGCTAATAGTTTTTAAAATTGTGATCTGTAGAAAAAGATTCAAAACTACTTTTTGCACCCCAGCCACCTATCAGTTTTTCTCATTTAAACTAGCAGTTTTGGCATGAAGGGAAAATCAGTCTCAGATGTAAATCCATGTACTGATGTACAGTCACATCCTTAAATATGTACTTTGAAAATTCCAAGTGGGGCTGCTGCAACCCCCCTTATTGGCTGAGGAGGCAATAAGTGTATGCCATCGTATTTATTCTTTTGGCTGCTTCTTCTTTCCCTTTTAATTGTCCCCTAAGAATTGTTCTCATTTTCCAAACCTGAGCAAGTTCAAACAGACAACTGTAGGAAACCAAATCCACATTTCTGTGGCATTCAACTGAACTTTCTGTGTAAAACTGTCTATTTTATAGCTCTCTGATTAATAAAGATGCTCTGGTTGAGAGGCTTTTCTCAGAGTCCCATAGGAGTCTGGAATTCATTCCCAACTCTAAAAGAGACCCCGACACAGCTTTGTAGTTACAAGTACTATTTGAGAACACTAACTTTTCTGAGTGCTTATTGTGAATGTATCAGTGTAAAGCTTAATCCAGTGAATAAAACTGACATAGAAGCACCCTTTTTTATTATTAGTAGGTAGAGTTGGAAAAAAAGATATAAATCTATCTTAAATGTAAAATATTTCTATAATTTCTTTAACAGAAGTATCTCAGGTTAGGGGTTACTTAATACCATGATTAACAAGAGTGGGTTGGAGGAGGAACTCTACTTTTCCCTAGCAGCTTTTCAACAGCATCCCAACACCTGAATACAAGAATAAGTGAAAAATGTACTCTAAGCAACTCCATTAAAACATCAGTTACCAGACCCAACGTCAGTGACAGGAGAGGCATGGGTAAAGAACAGAACAGGCTTTATTACATCAGAAAGATCTTACTGTTGCCACTGTACAGGGAAACTCACTGTAATCTCAGTTCAGGTAACATTCAGTAGAGAACAACTCCCAGTATCTTGGGGCAGTAGGTATCAGTGCCACACTGAGTTACGGTATATTCTTGAACAGATTACAGAAGATTCGGATATGCAAAACAGTTTATATTAAAAAAAAGTTTTGGTTCCTAAGACTGTGACTGGGTATTTACTGCTTTGTACATATCTCACCCCATCCATTTCCTTTACAACCCCTCCCCCAGGAGCTAAATTAAAGAGAAATCTTAAAAACATGTTTCTCTGATATTTGCTTTCTAGTAAGGCAGTGAAATTTTCCTTTTAAAATAAAGTACAGGGTATTTTTCAGTGTGAACTTTTCACCAAGAGGACAAGCTGCTTTTATCCAAAGATTTGGAACAGCGTCATCGCTTTTTGCCACAGAAGTGGCCTTTCTAATCTGAGGGATGCAAAATTACGGTGTGACCTCTGTAATCCCCATTTTCTATTTTTTCTTATCAGTCTTACTAGTTTATAGGAGCAGGATATCAGTGGTGTGATTAGAAGCAGCTCTATGTCAGTAATCATCTTACTCTGAGATGCCTTCTAGATGGAGCTGTCAAAAGGTTTGTCTTTTAAGGCCCAGTTGAGCACTGCGAGCAAGCATATGCACAGACCCAAACCAAGTGACTATTCTCCTCTAGGATTGTTATTTCTGTGTGCAAATAGTGGCTTCCCAGGAAAAAATGGAACAGTTCACATTCAGAATGAGTTGTACTATGTGCAATTTATAATGTACTTGAGAACAGGTACAGGACTTTAAGAGCACTGCAAAAGGTACACAAATTTCACAATCCATGTTTCTGGTTTCTTTTTATATCAATTGTGAGTTAGATTTTTTTTTTTCCTTAAGAGCTGAACAGAAGACCATGCTCTCTGTTAACCAGAGGGAACAAAAGTATTATCCATAGCTTCCTAGACCATATAATTTTAAAAAAATAATTATGCAGTGTAGGTGTTTAAGTGCATGCATTAGCTATTAGGATGGAGGAGCATAATTAAAAAAAAAATTTCAAAAATATTTTCTCCTTCTTCAACTCTAAACAAGGCATTGTAAATATTGTGCTGAATGTAATAGGTTACTTTATTCTCTATCATCTGGCTTCTAATAATATTTGGGGGAAAAAAAACCATAAAGCCCAATATGGCTCTAGATAGGAGAGGATTTTGTTTCACAGAAAACTTATGGCTTCAGCAGATTCTTTCCCCACCCACACACCATCATCCTACATGATACCCTCTGCTACTCCTGTGCATCCCTGGATGAAACTGGTGTACAGCCACCACCCACCTGATCCTCAGCCATTCCATGTGCTCCAAACAGGCCTAAGTGGTTTGCAGCTGAGCATAGCACATGTAAGATTACCCTTTCTGTATTATCTGTTTAAAATAGGCTAATTAACACAGTATGTAATTAATTGGTTGGCTAGCATGTTATTGTTTTTTACACTAGGAAAAAGTCCTTCTAGTTTAAGTCTGCTTATCCTTTACTGGAACAGTTTTGATGGGAAGCATAAGCCACCTGTCATTTACAGAGCATCAGGGAGACTATTGGAATTTACAAACCCACAACATGGAATATACCCCAGCCAGCAGCTCATACTGTGTAAGTTCATGGGTTTGATATCCAGACCCCGTGTTTGCATAGCTTTGCCTCTGGAGAGGGGGAGATTATCAACTGTCCTTTCCAATAAATACCTTTACAGAATTACCCACTTGTGATACCCACCAGAAGTGTATGTGCAGTGTTGCTGATTAATCTACTGACCTTGTCACAATGCCAGCAATATGCATTTAAGGGAACCCAGCTGGTTCTTTTAACATAATTTAAGAGTTTGGGTTACTGATTTGGGCCCTTTCTTGAGCTGGCTGGAAGAAAGCTGCTTTTCTGTTCAGTTGCCCTATTGAACAGTTTAAACACTACAACTGCTGTCTTTCAGCTTCCTCAAAAACATTTATAGGATGTGTAATAAGATATTCTAGAATTATTGTAAGTCAGGATTATCTTTAGTGTGAAGCTCTTACAGCACAGAACATTTACCTGTATAAAAACATGGGAGGCAGAAATGATCCCAGTTTGGATTTCTAAAGAAGCAATGCAGAGGGAGATATATTTTACTACTAGAAATACTACTTTAGTTCTTACATTTCAACTCTTCAACTTCTCCATGTTCTAGGGAGCACACAGTAACCCTACAGAATGAGGGAAAACAGGGTTTGAGGATTTTTTTTTAATTGGTATGTTCGTAACACAGAACTATGGCAGTATCATCTTTAAAAATTAAGACATGAATATGAATGATAAAACTAGCCCAGGGTAATTAATCCTTGCAGGAAAATGTTTTCTTGTCTGTGCACAGAATGAAAACAAATGCAGGTGAATTCAGAAACCCCAAAATCAAGTTAGGACTGTAATGTGTGCAAGCAAAAAGGATGATCAAAGGACTGTGAACTAAAGCTTAAGACCTATGAACTCCAAAGTTTTTATTGATGTGACAACATCTCTGTGAGGAAAAATAAAGTTAATGAAATTTACATGATGATAAACTTCCAAGCTTCCACAGAATTTTCATAAACAAAAAACATTCATGAATCAGTGAACCACAGCAATAGTGAGGCCCTACCAGTTTTGCAGACTGATTTAAACTTTGAGTATGAAGGAAGGAGGGCACTTTGATTCAAGTCAGAGGGGCTAGGATGAACTGAGCTGTCAAATTCAACATTCTGCTTACTTTGTAAGCTTAGGGATTTGCATTTAGGTGGGCATTTAAATAGATTGCAGTAGCTTTACATTAAGTCAAACCTTCAGAAGTTGGGCAATAAACAAAGACAGGAAATAGAAAATCTAAATAATGCTGAATTTGTTACAAAATCAAGGGCATACTGAACAAATCTGAGAAGCATTTCTGACCATTTGAATGCCTGCAGATAAAACAGTACTCCAAATTCAAGGCATGATTCTGAGCCTTTTAATGTTACCTGGAAAAATTATCTCCATCAGTTGAGGTTAGGACTTATGTTGTAGACAACAGCTCAGTGGGTCTGCAGTTCCCAGGCTCAAGTTAGATCTGAGGCTAACAGAATCTTCATCAGTGGTGGAGGTAGCAACAGCTGAAGGAACAGGCTGTGGCTTTTCCAGTGGATTTTGAAGTTTTGTTTCTGAAATGCTAAATTCCATCATGGGCTCTTTCATCCCCACCACAGGTGCAAAAAACGAGTAATGCTAATTCCAGCAATCCAGATCCTATTTCATATGCAGAAATTAACCCGAAGGCAAGTAATAAAAATGCATACATCATCCCATTCAATTATTCAGCAGTTTTGCAGACATACCGGAAAAAAACTAGCTTTCAATATAAAAATTGTCTATGAAACAGTCTAACTTGAATTTTTCTCCATGGATCATAATTCCACATGTGCTGCTGGATCTGTAGAAGAGGAGGTAAGAATTAGCACTGCATTTCCAGCTGCCTCAATTGGAAAATTGGTTTGAAAATTAGTATATACCCCAAAGACTTGTTCTTTGCGAGGTTACCAGTGACTGAAGATCGATTCATACCCATTGTTTACAGTGGTGCCTTCATTGAGGGTTAAGATAAGGCCAAGCTCATAAAATTCCAGGAACAGTGAGGGTCTTTAACAGAACCGGAACAAGCATGCAACATAGTTCTCTCTCTGTTCTCAAAGTTTCAGAATCAGGTTAAGTTACAGCAGCCTCGCTCAGCAAGGCCTTTCCATCCCATTAAAACATACAGATTATTTCACAGAGCTGCCACGCAAGCCTTTGTATGGTGCAAGCTCACAGTGAACGAGCAGGCAAACTTAACACCTGTCCAAACAGGGAGGAAAAAAGTCACGTAAGTGGGGAAATAGTCAGAGAGATTACCGTATGTGTGTTGTCCTGGCATCTTAGCTGGTGTTCCCGTTTCTTTTTCTTTTTGGAAAAGACTATGGAGCAGTTTGATTTCCTGATCATAGTCCTGCCATTCGGGAACTATACGCATCGCTGCTTGCAACTTGGGCTCTTTGGTCATGGGGTTATTACACTGCAAACAAAACATACAAACTGTTCAGAGACTTGAATGTGTAAAAAAGGTTTATTTACTGAATAGAGGTATGCTTCCCCCTAGTGGAATTAATCTGTTGCTGGTGAGCAACACATGCCTGCATTTTAGCTAGAGTACAGTGTACAGTCTCCTTCCAAATTCATAATAATGTCACTGCTCCAGGTAAGAGAAATCTGGAAGCTAAAGGAAAAAATCTGAAGTGCTGAAAACATTTAAGTGACAATATGGGATGAGGTGCCTAGATCTGAGATAGGGAAGTGCCTCTAAAATTGGTCACTACATTTCGTGACGTAAGAATGAGGGAGCCATTCTGCACTTACCAGATCAATGGTTTTTGCTCTCTTCTTTGAGGAATCATCACACCATGTTTCACACCACAGCCACTCCTGTGGGAGTGATTTAATTGGCACCTGGTGGATCATGTTGTTAGGCAAATCCTGTTGTGAAGAGTAAGAGTTAGTAGCAGTTTCCACAGGGTGCAGGGTGGGAGGAACAGCCCCCTCAACCAGATAGTATTGAGAAGTTCAACATTTGTAAAGAGTATTTTTTCCCAGTGCAAATAAAAAGTGATGAATCAACCTTTCATTCCAATTCAAAGAAAGTCCTTTGGAAAAAAACCTGCATACTACAACTGTTAGATCTTATTTTGCTGAAAATGAGTTATTTAGCAAAAAGTATAAAAGCAGTAATATGAATCCAGTATCAAACCTGTACTGGACTAGTTTGGAAGACTCTTCTTCATTGATTAAAACCAGTGTTATTTTTCTATGCACCACAGCCTAAGCCTTATTTCCATGTTATTAAGTCCATGCACAGTAAAGCACTCGAAGCTGGATAGCTCAAGAAACAAGCACCCAGTTGTGTTATGTATTTGTCTTGGAGTACACTGGAAAATTTGATAGTCTTAAGCCATCGAAGGGGAAAGTGTTGTTTCTGCCCACGAGTTACACTTGATGCTATCAATGCCTGCCTCATTTGAAGGCAGGGTGTAACAGGACTGCCAGAGGCATCTGGCTGTGATTGAAGTTTGGCCAGGAAAGGAGAGGTCCCAACCTGTCATCATACCCCCAGAAAAGAAAACGAACCAAACGCAATAAAAACACACCTGATCAAGGTTGGACAGACTGTTAGGGTCCTGACTAAGACCCTGATACTGTCCTCTGAGGCGATCTCCAGCTGCTATCTTTCTGAACTTCTTCAGATCCACAACATACAGAGCACTACATGGAGATGATGCAATTAGTAATGACATTTGACTGATGGGTAACCTACTGCAGCCCCAGCAGAGCCCAAGATATAATATGCTAAACAATCTCTTGGTGGCAGTACATCAAATTATCTAAAACAAGGCAGGAAAGCAGTTCTAACAAGGTCATGGCACATACGAAAAAAAATTGTCAACAAATCTATCTTAGCTTTGCTGTCATGCAGTCCCTTCTTCCAACATTTGTTATTAAGAAATGAAGGTGTCTGGTTAGTTAACACTTCAGTTCTTCATCTGTAAAAGTTGTAGCATACTGAAAGTAACTTCAGTGTCCCTAGTGCTTCAAATGGACCATAGGCAATGGAACCTTAAAGAGGCAACAGTAAGCAGAAAGTGGTTCACTGCAGCGTTGGATACCTCAGCTAGTTTTCTGCTAATTCTAAGTAGTAGCAAAAGCTCTCCCCCTCTATTTTGACAAAATGAAATTCTTCAGTACCTGATGTGGTATTTTCTTCCAGCTAAATGACTTGCCCAGTATCCCGATTTCCAGAACCTGTAACCATCCATTTCTCTTCGACTGTCACAGAAGGGAGTATATCCATAAGGAGCACCATCTAGATTGAAATCTCTTAATTCCTTTAGATCTGTGCGCACAATCTGAAGGGAAAGGACATTTTATTTTTATTTGTAGAAGCCTGCCAAAAGTTATTTTGAAATGCTGGTCAGGATTTAATGCAAACTGAGCAAACAGTTAAAGGAAGAATTATCTGTTATACTCTGCAGTCCTTTGCATTATGTATACATACTACAAAAACACAGCACAAAAGGTGCTGTCTCCCCTGCCCTTAGAGTTGGAGCAACTAAAATAGAGCTTAAAATCATCTGATAGGGGTTGGTTTGACAGCTGACATGCCAAATTGCTGCTTAATAAGCAGCAAGAATTCTCACTATACATGAACTCTACTGTGATCCTTTGTATCCTTTCCTTTTGAAAGTTTGGAAACCCTTCAAGGATCAAGGCTTTTTAGTGTCTTTTTGACACAGATGTTGTGGGAGTAATACTACACTAAAAATACCACTGTGGTGGGGGAAAAAAAAAGCATTAATATCTCTTTTATAAACGGAGGAAAAACGGTCTAAAATGAGAACAGTGTAGCTGAGAATTTATCCTAGGTGATACTTAGCATAAGATGTAATGGTTTTAACTGACATGGTATCATATGGTAGATATGCCAAAACGCCAAAGGCATTTTATACTTATGTGTTGATAATCTGTACTTCTCAGTTTCATGTATGTTTTTGAAAGAGTATTTCTGGCAGTTCTCACTTCCCACGTATCCTGTACTTTCAAGCGGTTCAGGCAGTGAGCACATACAAAGCCTCAGAGACACCGCTTGCTTTGCAGCAGGACACAGCTTCGCACACAAGGGATTTGCCTCCTTGATCCTCTGAAAGCCACCCAGATCTGGCCAAGTTAAAAGCAGGGGGGTGGGAGAGCAGGGTGTTTGGTGGCTTAGGAAAAAGCCGTATGTGGTTAAGTGATCTGCAGACTGGGAAAACAGACGGAACTGGAAAAATGGAAGGGTGAAACAAGAATCTATTTGGCAAGCTAGCTGGAATCACAGTGAGTGAACGAGGAACCAGACAGAAGGAAGAGACGGGCCAACAAAACCAATCTTTGTGGGAACAGGCAGAAAGAACAGCACTCACTGAAGCATGCTATAGTTACAGAATCAACGCTGTCATGCCTGCTAAGGACTCAAACTTGCAACCTTTCCAATAATACAGACATTGTATTCGAGCACATACTATTCTTAAAGAAAAAAAGAAAAAGAAAAAAGGAAAAGAGCAAGTAATTCCAACCTCCGCGTTACCTGATCAGCATCCACAAACAGGATTTTATCAACAGCTAATGGGAAGAGCACATCTAGAAAGAGGATCTTGTAACCCCAGATGATACGCTGTTTCTCTGTTTGCTGATGAAGCCAGCGTGGCCATTTATACTGGACAAGCTCATACTGGAAATTATACTTCTTTGCCATGTACGGGATGAACTCCTGCAGAGTGAGGGGGGAAAATAATAGCTTATCTCAGTAATTTTTTTCCTCTGCAGGAAAAAAAAAGTGCATTACAAGAGAGAGACTTCAGCCCTATAAGGCGGCACAGAACATTAGAAAATTAAATACCGCAAAGAATAACTACAGTTTCATTGTTACTTCAAACAAAGACATAACCCCAAACTGAACAATCAGTACAAATTGTAAAGCCAACTATCGTAAGACAACTAAATATTTTGGCATTCTTCCCCACACAGTTACTTATGAGCCATTTTATAGTGATCCACAGATCAGTTTAACAGAATGAATTACTTAAATCATAAAATTTCACAGATGGGAGAATTATTATTTAGGGCTGTACAAAGCAGTGTAAATGGGAATAATAAAATGAGATAAAAGAATTGGGAGAAATTTTTTACTAGAACAACTTGGCCCACTGTCAAATCAGTTGACATTGTCATCTGTGAGGCTTCCTCTGACACTGGGAGGGTACAGGTTTAGCCCAGGGTACAGCACAGCCGCTGGGAGGGAGGGGGGAAGCAGTATTGTTGCACCACCTCAGGAGGTGACTGACAAGAGCAGAGCCACGGCACAGCCCACGGCTGCAGCAATAGGGACACTGCCAATTATCTCCCCTTGAGTTCATGCTGAACAGGCAAGATTCTCTAAGAAATGCTACTTTCTCATATTCAAAGTTGCAGATTCCTGAAAGTTCTGGCATCCGTTTACCTCTGGGTTCTGTTTTGAATCCTGAAGTTAGTTTTATGACGTTTCACATCTAACCGGTAAGTATTTCCAGGTGTACTCATCCAGGCCCTGCAACACTCACTACAGCACACTGCTCGTGTACTCTGGTCAGTCTGAAACATGGTTTTAACGTCTGCTCCACACCTAGTCACAGGCATTGCTTCTATGGTAGTTTTCTTCCTATAATCTTTCAATCCTTATGTATTAGATGTACGTTTGTAGCCCTGAATTTCATCTTAAAATCTACACCTTTATCATGTGAGTGACAAAAAAAAAAAGTTCACCTTCCTTTAGGTATGATTTTCCTAATATGTGCTTTTTTCTTAAATATATACCTTCAGCATGAGTCCACTATCAACGTGTCATTTCTCAAAGATTTCTAGGCAGAACCACCAGCTTATACAAACTTGATGCTTTGTCAAAATAAAAGGTATACAGACAACTAACTAACTGTACATATGTTTACACAATAGTATTATGCACAGGTTGCACGTATGCACAGGTTTCTTCTTTTTTTAAAACATTTTTCCCACCATAGTATAAATTCCTAATTCATTAACAAACCTTGAATGTAGGTGATAAGTAGTTCTTCAGAAACCAAAACTTCAAAGGAGTCTTAGTATGTTTCAGCACAGACAACATCATTATGCTACCAAAAGAAAAATATAAAGCATTTACAGGAACTGCCACCACCCACTAGATATCAGCTGCATAACAGATTACAGATTGCTAGTTTATATTATTAGACTAACTGCAATTATGTGTCAGGTAACTGATCTTCATGCATGAAGAATAAGTGGGTAGCTTCAGCCTATTGCAAATGGCTTAATTTTATCTACAAAATTACTAAATCCCCAAAAGTCTATTTTAACTAGTCTGAGAATATACAACCTGTTGGCTTTCACAGTCCTTTGAGAACAGAAGTTCAGATTCTTTTCCAAAGCAACTATAACTTCTTATAACCAAATACAAATGTATTGTTATTGTAGTGAGAAAATTTAGGACAGCAACATACCATCTATTAAACTCTGTCTGTTCTGAACATATGAATGTTACACAGACAAAAGTTCCTATAATACAGTACATACAAAATCTAGAGGACTTCTGAGCTGCTGAAAAAGCTTGCATCATTTTTTTATTCTGGCAAATTCTAACCTTTTTCCTTGTGGAAAGAGGTACACATTACCATTCGCAACCCCCGGATTATAAATTCTGAACTAACCGTAGGAATCTTTCATATAGGTGTCCTGAAGCCACAGAGAATATGTTTAGTACATCGTCTTTATCCTGCTTCACATCTTCATTCTTTTGTCCTCCAGTGAATCCCCTGAAAGGACAAATGTGTTTATATAAAGGAGAAGATAGTACAGGCCAGCTCTATCAGAAAGAGTGACACAGATTATAAATTGCTACAGGGTTGGTTTAATACAGTACAGCTGTGGGGTTTGGTGTTGTTCCCCCCGCCCCCCCCCCTGCTGGTCAGGGTATCCTCCACAAGGCACAGAGCTGCAGACACAGACATGGAAGACCCAGTAGCTTATATGTGAACACCTATGCCACTGAAAGATCACTGGCTGAGGTGCAGCTCCTGGAAATCAACAATGTTTTCAGGCTCCCAAGTAGCAGTGGGGGTAATGGAGGGTGTGCAGGTACAAAGCAGTAGCCCAGTTCTCTAGAACCAGAGGATCCTATCAAAGACAGCCCTAAATTCAAGCAGTCAGATAGCTATGGAGTATCACAGACCTAACTGTATCATCAAACAATTTTCCAGTTTCAAGAGACTTGCAGGTTATTACTGAATTAGTTTTACCATTTGAGAGATTCCCAAAATCCAGATTCATTCTCACTGGTACCATCACTTAGTAGATCTTCATTCATCATATCTAGTTTTTTCTGAACCTGTCAAGCATAACATTGCTTTAGTGAGTGGAACCACATACTGGACAAACAGCTATGGAGTGTTATTTCATACTGGCTCTGTTTGTATCCATTTGAATTATGTCCAGTGAGCTGATAGGTAACCTAAGCTGTCTGGAGAAACAGCTCAGTAGCAAACTGACATTTTCAGAACAGACTCCAAAGCAATTTTCAGATACCAAAGGCATGTTAGTCTAAATGGTTAAAATGCTTTGCTAAGAGGTGTTTAGTGACCATTCATGATGAAGGATACTGGCAAAGAAAAACCCTCAAAGAAACCAACCACCCCCCAAAAAAAAAACCCAACCCAAACACCTCCACCATGTTCTGTTTCTAAGAGGTATTACTGGCCACTGAGACTCCAAAGCAGATAGACAGACAAAGCAGTGAATCAGGAGAACATCTCAGAATTACTCCAGCACAAGTAAATCCTGTGAGGAAGTGTGAACCAGATGTGTTATAACTATCACTTACCTACTAGTTGTCCTTAAACTTTTTAGCTATGCCATTATCTGATAGGCAACACTAAAAGGCAGTAGATTACTGATTTACCTTTTTTTTTAATTTAAAAAAATGTATTCTCACCTACTTTATATCAGATTGACAGAAAATGTATTGCCAGATGAGTAAAATTCATCTGTAACAGATAAATATTGGTTCAATGAATACACTGAATGTTTATTGCTAGACACACATAGGACGGACAAAACTGATTTTTTTTCTGAAGTCACAGCTGAGTCAGTAAAATGTGACTGTAATTGTTTCTCATGGGCATACAAAAGGGAACAGCAG
The DNA here is from genome assembly GCF_003259725.1 of Athene cunicularia. NCBI lineage: Eukaryota > Metazoa > Chordata > Aves > Strigiformes > Strigidae > Athene > Athene cunicularia. The sequence continues at coordinate 3,568,006 of NW_020799111.1, read as the reverse complement.
TTACGTGTCATTCTCGTGTCAAAAAAAACAAAATGCAAGTCTACAGATAATTCTCTCTATTATTGATACTGTGATGTGAACTTTGTGCAAACTGCCTCAAATGCATGCTTGTAGGAAAGGATCATCAGGCTGTTGGTCCAACAGTCTTTTTAAAGAGCAACTCTAGTTTTTAAACTCACCTTCACTTTAATAATTTTGCTCTTGAAGTTGTTGAGAACAACAATAACTTCGCTGGCTTCAGGGGGAGAGTCTGTGCCATCATGGCTGAAAATACAGTAAAATACTGACCTTTACTACAAAGCAGAAATATATTCTTTATCTCTTCTACATATTTTTCTACATGATATTAAGCCTTAACACTGTAAACCAGGTTTGGGACATGCAACAAAGTAACAGATACATGTATTTGAACACACACTCCTGGGTTTTTTACATGAATTAATTCATTTCATCTCACATAACTTATGCTCAGTACAAAACGTAATTTGCTGTTCAGTTCACTACACTTTGGCAAGGGACCTCTTAGATTCACATATTACAATGCTTACCTAGTTCAAAAGTTTCAGAAGAAAAAGATTAAACTATTTTTTATACTGTCCTACCTGTAGATTCTGTAGATATCCTCAGATCTGCCCTTTCTCAGTCTTAGAGTCCATGCGCCAGGATTGGCTTTTAACTGGAAGTAACCCTTTAAAGCAAAAAGAATATTTGTCAGTTTCCAGAAAATGCAAATGTAGAAACCCAAGTTTTTAAGTCATGTATTTTGACCCACAGCTTTATACCTGAAAATAGTTGTTTGTAAACCAGCTGATTAACGTAACTTAAGGCCTTAAAACCCAGAGAAGAGGAGAAAAAACCCAGAAGTTAATTCAAAATCATTGTTTTTCTCATAAGAGACCGGAGTATGAAAGGTCTAGCATTATTTGTTAGATGAGAGTGTCTTCGGGGTGTTCTGATGGGAACAGTGCAAGTTTTTTCCTGTAAAAGTGGTCCCTTCATGGAGGAGTGAGTGAATTTCAAAACACTGGTTGGTAACTACACAGCAGTGCTTTGTAGTTGTTTTGTTGTTGTTTTGCAGGCAGACCTTTTGTTGGTCTGCCTACAAAACAAAATCTAAAAGCATTTTGAAGCTGTACAGACCGGTATTTCATCTACAGCAGGAACCAGTAACAATTTACATGTTACAAGACACCTCTTCCACAGAACTTAAAAAATTACAATATGAAATTCAAATATTGTATACAATATTGTCTTGTTGAAGTTTCAGGTTCCAGATCTGAGTATTTTCTTCTGTGATTTAGTTTATTACACCTACAGAATATTTGTAGTGATGCTTCAGTGTCCCATCCAGTTTTGTACATGTTCCTGGTCTCTTCATACCCCTTTGCAGTACAGACACTGAGCTGTGGAAGAGCATTCTCAGATACAGCACTGTACACTGTGGTACACACACTTCAGTTTAACTAATTAGAAAAAAAGACACCTCCAAGCCATTAAGCTTTACTCCCTAACAGACAGACAGACACACACACACACACACACACACACACACAATGTGAATGTAAAATGAGGGTTATCTTTCTTTCTGCAATAAGAAATATTACATCATTATAGGATATACTTTTGCTAAAAAAAAAAAAAAGGTGCAAAGTAATAGAAAATGAAACATTTTTTTCCTTTATTTTCCCTTGATACATGTAAAGATTAAAAAAAAACCACAAAAGGCAATTTACTCCAGTTTTTCACTAACATTACATATCAAGAAAATATTCCAGTGGCTAACTTCCTTTGCCATAATTTCAGTCCATCACTTCCCTCATTGCCCAGCGTGGACACTGAAAACTGATGGATCCCATATGCACCTGCCTTATAATGACAGTTGCAGGGAACAATCATATGCTTGGATTTCCATCACATTTTCTCAACTAAATTTAAGTAATTGCTATTCTTTCACACTTCCATTATTTTCTGGAATGTCAACTATGCTTGCTGACTCTCTCCGTTTGTTCCATAGATCTCCTGAAGAAACAGGTCCCAAACCAAGACAACCATCCACCTGAGGCTTACAGTACCAGAGTGGATGGTCTAAGGAGTCCCTGTCTAGAACAAACAGAACTGTCTGACCTTCCCTGGAAACAGGTTGCTTCAGAATTTTGGCATTATTTTAAGATATTCCAGAAGACCCTTCTCAACAAGCTGAAGGGAAAGGTGTACATCTTGAAAAAGGTATGAGACAAGTAAGTACACTGTGACGTTTTAGACATCAGCATTAGGAATGATATGGTTCTGATGTATTTGCAAGCAACTGTGGAGTGTAAGTAACACCACATATCCATAACCCACATAGTGGCAAACACTCAATGGTTTATGCAAGTGATTGTAGTGGCCAGTTATTTGTTGCTAATTTCAATCAAATGCTTACCAAGTTGGCCATAACAATGGTATCAACAATGACAGGACTGGTTGAAGTTCCCAATGTAAATTGGAGTCCTCGTGGTGGCTGTCCAGTAGTAATATCATAGCAGTGTCCTTCCAGAAGCAGATACTCCAATTCATATTCTGCAGCTACAACATTATCCACCTGTAAAGAGAAGACACTGCTGAATTCTGCACTAGCTCTACAAGTGCAGATTTTTAGTGATTCAGCTACCCTCTAAAATAGCTATAGTAATTAAATAACACTTTTACCAGAGTAATTTTATTAAACAATTACCTAGAAAGTCTCAAAGAGCTCAGCTCCTTCAAGTGACAAACTTCACACTCATATTGTTAATAGTGTCCCTGACAAAAAAAAATTTGATTCTTAAGTGGTTAAGATGCTAGGATAAGAAACGGGAAGGGCTCTTGCTCTATCTTACAATTACTGGGTTTTTTAACATTTACTGGGGAATGTAGTCAAGTAAGTTATCAGTCTGGCATCTCATAAAAAGTTATGATGGGCTCCGAAACTTTGAATATAAATCTGTTTAAAGCTAATCTCATCTAATATTTATCATCCAAAATAAACACTTTATTTTGTGCTGCATTACTCTTACAGTGTGCTAGGGTACTGTCAGAAATACCAACTCCTTTTTTCTACACTGAACAAAACTGAAAATAAAAATAAAGACAAACCCAAAGTACCTACCAGGCTAAGCTAAACACAGTTGTAGCCTGAGGACACTACATAAGCAAAATATTAGTCTAATCTCATAAAGCATCTTCTCTTATCACACATCCAAAATGACAGTTTAATTGCTATAGCAGCAACAGACTGCATATTAGGAGTTGGAAATGGTGCACCTGCAAAAGTAAGGCTACTACTTATTTGGAGGCTCAGGATGGTACTTTGAATGCCTGAAGCATTTAATGCCCTCTCTCTCAGGCTGTCAAGTAATCTAAGGAGGACTTGGGAACCGGAGGCTTGAAATACAGAGTAGTATCAGTCATTTATGGCTTTACAGTGAGTTTAAGAGATGAAAAGCAAAAAAACCTAAACCCAAACAAACAAAACCCCAAATCACACAACAAACACCCAATTAACTAGATTTCTGAATTACTAGTATAGGATTAGCAATATCAGACTCTACCACTATACTGCATCGTATTCCCAAACAATATCAGAGAGATGAAAAACTAAGAGGAGACTAATAATATAATGTTCAGTGAGAAAGTAACGCACATTTGTAACGAGCACAAGGCTGTGCAGACGGTTGCGTTTCAAGAGTCCTGTTTGTAAAGGGTTTGACAATCTCCTCACACCTGCAGAGGAGGGGGTTCTGTACTGCAGGAGCCACCTGTGCAGCTTGGGCTGCAGTGGCCTGTCTCGGCAGACGAGGCCCAGGCCTGGCTGGTTTTGGAGCCTGAACTTCCCCCTCACCTCTAGAGGTGCTTCCTCCAGGCCAGGGTTGAGGCGAATCAGTGGGGAAGCTTGTCCTGCTACTGCTCATGCCAAACCCATTCTGCAGATTAACAGAGGACTTCAGCCTCCAGAGCTGTCAGTCTGACATCTTTTGCATATGCTGAATTATACATATAAAATTACTGGCTTTAATATATATCTGCAGTTCTTCAATGCCAACCAAATAATGGCTTATTTCAAGGGAAAATACTATTTGACTGCCTCATTTAATGTTTATTACTTAACATTGCACCCTGAAGTCCAAAATTTTCTACTTTGCATCACATACAGATTTTCTAACTTCTAATGTATGTTTTTAGTGCCCATAATAACATGTTAGTGCAATGCATTTTGTAACCACTTACCAGACCACTATTTCTAGATCTTCTGAAAACTATTAAAGTTAACTGCTAATAGCAAGAGGATAATAATTAGCACTGACCTATCCATCCCATTGAAGATGAAGGAGAATCATCAACTTGCACACTCAGCTATTCCTCTTTTGATTTTAATGTCCTTTATCTGCTAAACTCTAGCCCCTTGGATTTTTTCACTCCTCCTTATTTTATCCCTGTGTACGTGGGGGAGCACTACCCAGATCAATATTCTAACAGTCTAATTCAAAGGCCTGTTCTAGCAGCAGTCAGCTCCTGAAACTACTGCAACTGAGCATATTTCTGCTGGTTTATTTATACTGCATATCCTTTTGTGGGCCACACGAGTGTTTGCCAGTAACAAAAGCTGTGAAAATGAACAGGTAGCTATAACCAGCTTGGTGGCTTCTTGAAGCAAGGGAAAGTAAGTAGAATTTACTTATTGCAACAGGACTCAGATCTTACTTCAAAATTTCTAATAAGAGTTTTAAAAAATAACAATCTTATTCTTAGTTGTGACATTAGCTGTAGGGAGCTCTAATCTGAAAGAATTTTTCAGCTAGTTAATTTAAGAAGTTTTTTAATGACGATCAAAGAGTTTCTCTGTTTCTAGCTCAAGACACTCTGAAATGTTATATATATATATATATATATATATATATATATAAATGCACTCAAAGCACCTGTAGGATCTGCTTGAAGCCTACAGTATTTTCAACCTGTGGTTCAGGCACACATGAGTAATTGAGAACAGCAATTTCAATGTCAGTGATCTTAGGTTTACCTGCATCCCTCCTAGAAAACATTTAGGGGTCTGCAAATGAAAAAGGTGTTAAATATCCACAGTTATTCTACATTTCTTTCCCATTACAAAAATAAGCCCTGGAAAAACACCACCATTTCAATGCAGTAATAGGAACACATTGATTTCTCTTACCTCTTCTAAGTAAATATTATCAAGGTCATATGGGGTTCTGACAGATTCTACCATCCAGCTCTCGGGAGTATTTAGGTTCAAAGTGAATAGTGGAGACTGAGGCATATCCAAAAACTTGGCAATTGGTCCTGGAGCAAAGTTGTTATCTGCTGTGAAAGAAATCTCCGGCTCCAAAACATAGCGATAAAAGCTGAAATTTCAGAAAGAGAGTGTTAGGATGTATTTCTGCCAAACTTGCCAAATATTTCTTTCTCGTTGAACTTGCTGACAGCATCAGCTTTCCCAGATCTCAAATGTCTCCAAAGCTTTGTCCAAAGCAACACAGGTTGTGTTAACCTTAGAAGAGGTCAGAATTTTCATCTTGAAGGACCAAGCAGAATGTGCAAGACTCAACCATTACAAGTAGTAAGTAATTTTATATATTTTTATATATATATATATATATATATATATAAATATATAAAAATAAAATTAATAAAAAGCACCCAACTTGTAAACCAGCAGAATTACCTCATGCTATCCAAACTCCCAGAATATCTGTGGAAAATCATGCTATATTATATAAATGAGCTCAAAGTAGTTATTGAGAGTTCCTATAGGACATCTGACAGTGTTTCTGTGCTTGCACATTCCAACAGGTTTTTCTTCCTCTTTTTAACCCTGGCACGGTAGTGCTTACCTTTTCAGTGGCATGTCAGAAAGTTTTGACTGGCAGTTCATAAACACTCTGAGGTTCATATTTATCAACTGGTTCAAAACCTAAAGTAATGAGAAAAAGACATCTCTTAAAATGCTAACTAAGAAAGCTGACCACTTGTTTTATAGACAGGACCTCAAGGAGGCATGTTACCTGCTCATTCTCAATCCTCCCTTCTCATTATTTGTTTTACCACACCCATCTTTTAATTAGTGGTTTTAAGAACAGCTACCCATTCCCTCACATCACAGGCATCCTTTTGGGGATGCAGAGACCTCCCTCCTCAAGAACAGAATCACTGCAAACTAACCAGTTAAAATGGTGACACTAAAAGCTATCTAGATGATATCTAAGCATGATCTTAGTGTGTAGTATAGTGCAATTAGTTCTTCCACTAATGGATGTATTGTGCAACTCAGACACACTATTAGAAGGCCATTGGTCACCACCCAGTCAAGGGGGAAGACGAGCATTCCAAAATTACAGAACAGACAACTTTATTGCCATAAAACACATTAAAACATTGTATACGTACCAAAAGTAATGGAGCAAGTCTCTGTGCATCTCTGGTCACAGGATCAACAATAGCCACAACATCAAAGTACGTCTCCCCCTCTTTTGGTCTCAGTTTAACTGCACTAAACAGAAGAAAAAACAATTTTAAAGTATCAAACATATGGATAAACATAGGAAAAAACCTATCCATCTCATTCTGAAGGCAGACTACTTCCTAAATGCTATATGCTTTATAACACTAGATAGAGAAAAAATACACACACACATATACATGTGTAGAGACAGGCAGACAGAAAAAATTAATTTCTGCAATCTCACTGTGCCCTGAAAACTGCTGGGGACTTTCTTATTGCTATTTGGATATTATTTTTTAAAAATAGTTAAATGCAACATAAACTAATGGGAACGTTAAAACACAAGGGAAAGCATATGGCTCAGCAAATGACAGCAATCCTATACCTGTATCGTTCTTCAAAAAAATTATATTCAATCCTTGCCTCTCCTTTTGGCTGAGCAGAGAGAAGAGCATCCACTTTCATTACCAAGTCACTTGCACTGAAAAAAGAAAGGCCAAAAAAAAAAAAGGTTTACAGACACTCAAAAAATGCAGGTACTTAACACATTTCTGCCAGTTAGCAGCAAAAGAGAAGACAGACTGAATTCAGATATACAAACTAACGCTTTTACTACCTCTCTACATAAGCTCTGAAAAATTAAACATATTCAAGGGTTCATCTGCCACTAATTTAATCAGGTTGCAGCCTTATTACTGAGGGTGCCATAGGATTTAACTCTATAACAAATACAGAGCAGCTGATTTTAGGGGTCAGCCATGCTACAGGCACTGCATTCCTGAACTTCACTAACCTCTCTTAGACCTGTAAGCCATTCAGATCAAACCCTTGTTTCACAGCAGTCTTCCCATTTTACACTGCAGCTCTTAAGAACTAGGAAGCAATCCTGTATGTGGAGAAACTTTGAGAGAGAGGGGTCCTATCATTAGGAGAGAATTACTTGTGACAACTTCTTCCTTTTTATTGTTCCCATAAATTTTCAGTCTAATATTTTAAGAATATATTTAAACTTGAAAATGTAAAACCTCTTGAAAGCTCAATGAAAATTGATTTGTACATCATAGCTTTGCCAAGAAGCAATACTGTAACTTAAAGGTCTGTCAGCTTTTCCTGAATTAAGTAAATCTCATAGATTTATGGTGACAGCTGTTTAAATTGTTCACACCAAAACCACAAGCCTGGAAGCCTGCCAAGTTCTAGTGTTTTCCAATGAAACAGATAATTTTAAAAGCTTTTGAAAAACTGGCAGCATTCAGACCAAAAAACCACTGCTCTGTCCAAAAGTAGCCTATGTTCAAACCATACCTACCACCCTTATTTCTCTTTAGATTCCCAACAGAGCAATGGATGCAAAAGTGTTTAGAACGCTCTCAAACCCTGTCCTCCTAGGATTCAGAATTACGCAAGATTTTGGCACAAAAGACCTCATGCTTAATTTACTTAACCAGCCTGTAACAGTCAAGAAGCATCACAACAAAACATGATGCTAAATATGAGAGAAACTATCTTCTTAGCTATGAGCTGCAACACACAAGCATGCCTATGGACTTCAGTTCTTTTGAACCTGAAGATGACCTTCTTTTGGATTAGCTGACCTCTATGCTTTTTGCAATAATTATCTAGAACTATGATTTCCATATGCTTATCTCTACCTCCTTTCCTATAGCTTCTCTTAAAAAAGTTAAAAGCAGCATACATGATTCTGTAGTACTGACAGTGAAATATATTACTAAAATAATTTTCATATTGATAGGCCAAGCAGCACTTAACTGAACTGCAGACAGTTTCAAAAAGCATACTCCAGTGTCTCATTTTCTTCCCTTCTTTCTGCTTTTAAATCAATACCATAGTAATCCTACATATGATTTATGAAACCCTGACATATTGGAGGTAAATAGTTTAAAACAGCACGTCAGTTAAGATTTAGCTGGGGAGAAAAAACACAGAAAGTCTGAAGGCCTTAATATAAATTAAAAGTTAGGCTTCTCTTCCATTTAGAGGAGCAGAAAGGTAATCTGGTGCAGAAAGCATTTTCAAGAATAAATGTAAAAACGTGCAGCAATTTATACCACTTTGTAACACATTCCACAGCAGCAAACAACTCTTCTCTGCATGCAGACATCTTCTGTTAGTAAAGCTGTCACTGACCAGAGTCAACTAAACCTTGAATGAAACCTCATCTAGCTGAGCACAGCAGTGAATTTAGCCAGCCCCCATAGAATGCCTCACCACCCTAATTTTTTTTTTTTCAGCCCACCTGCATCCCTCCCTGCCCCCAATCCAAGAAACCACTTCTTGAACTCCTCAGACAACACAGCAGGCTGTTGCCAGCCCTGCTGCTGTGATTCAGGGACTTTCTCAGTGAATACCAACACATTCACTGTTTCACATTCACTTGAACGGTTCTGCAGTAAACTCCTACAGACTTGGGCACTTTCCCAGTTTCTTGCTGCTTGTCAGTGAGGCTCCAGCCAACCACTACAAGGTCACAGACCAGCCATGGCAGGTTGCTACTAGATACAGATAATGATTTAGAGGCAATGAACTCTGAGCAACAGTACCATAGTAGGGGTTGCCAGTACCCTCAGAACTGCCTCCTGAATCTGGGGGGATACAGTTACAGCTCCATTGATTGTGAACTACAGAAAAGTCACTAAAGCACTTTAAACCCAATAAAGATAATTTACATCTTTTTCCTTTCTCACTTGCCCCTCTGAACAGCTGAGCCTTGACCATACCAACACAAGCATGTTTGTTTATAGCACCTATCCAGAGTGTACTTGATAAAGCTTTCTCCAGGCTGCAGGAAGTCATGTTATCAGCATACCACCACTTTTTTGTAAGCCTCTTCACGTTTACTTACAGATCTTCTTCAAATCCCAGCTGCTGAATCTGAGATTTGATTTTTTGTCCTGATGTCTTTAGTATGATATTCTCAAGGAGATGAAAATCATCCTGATTGAACATCTCACCATCCTCTAATGGGCCAATAATCTACAAAAAAAGCTGGATCAGCATTATTAGGTAAAGGCTACACAAAATTCAAAGATGTATTAAATAAATGCTCTAGTCTTGATGGGTATCAGCTGTCTAGGCTGGTATTAATGTCAATGGCAGCAGAGTTTAACAGATAAATCTAGCTATTTAGAGGCAAGAGTCCCAGACTAAGGCATAAAATGCATACTTAAAATTTTCACGTAGTGCTTTGAAAAAGTCAGGCATATTAAATTATACATGCAATACTACATCTTGAAGGGGCAACAGAATACAAGGCCAGTTCCAGTAGTCCAGCAAGACTCCAGCAAATCTCACTCCTCTAGCTTTTGGAAACCTAAAAGCTACCTAGACAATTCTTGCTATTTTGCTAATGAGAGAAATAGAATGCCATGGCTCATCACTTTAAATTTTTAACCCTTTAAAGTATACAGTAACCACTGGAACTTGCAGGTTTTTTTTCCTAACTAGGAAACAAATGACAAAAGACAACTTAATGCAGCGGGGTTTCATTATTTGCAGTGAAATATTGTAACACCATTTGCCTGATTTAAGTGGCTATCGTAAAAAGAGCTGGTTAAAGACACCAAGGCACCTTGGTTAGGGCCAGATACAGCAGCATTTTGCCCAATGAACTGAAGCAGCACAATCTTTCAAATTTATCATCTCTTTCTGCCGCTGGACTCAATTCACTGCCAACATGAAAGCAACTCTGTTACTAAAAGATCTGAATTTGTACAAAACACCCAACAACTAACTGCACACAGTACAAAGAAAAGGTCATGCAGGTCTGAATAAATCAAACTGGCAGCAGTCCTCAAGACTACTGAGACCTAAAGAAGGCTGAGACTGTCTGATCCCTAGACTCTGGTGCTCAAGGTCTGCTTCTTTCCCACATGTGGAATATCTCTTTTCCTGTCTCGTGATTGATCTCACCCTTCCATTGCTGATCACAGCCCTCTGGCCCTTCTTCAGCTTTAGAACATCTCTGCAATATATAGCATGGGACAGAATAAAATCCACCTTAGGAGATTCAAAGGCTTCTTTGAAAATACTGATATCCATACCCTGAAAGAAAAGAATACTTCACATTGAAACAGGAAGAAAAGTACACCTCTGCACACTTATTTTAAATGCACCTTTTTTGTTTCCATTCAAAAACATCTTTGTATCTTGCTAAACTTTATCCCCAGGCCCCTCTTCTTTATGGTCTTAAACCTAGTTCTTGCCTGTCACCTTCAAACATCCCAACTTCTGATGTGAAGGGCCACAGCCCTAGTAATTGTTGCTACTTAGACCAGTTGTTTCATCATTCTTTTGTTCTTAAGTACTTCGTGGCTGACTTTTAAAAATCTACTCTGAGAAATGTAATTGTAATTTTTTTTCCTCAGCTTTTAAAAAAGATTATAGTTGCCTCTTGGCCCCCCATGAAAAAACTGTCTCACTTAAATAGAATCTGCATTCCTTTTAACTTTGAGAAGTTATGTAGTTTTGATGTATATGAGGATTTACTTTATTTTTAGAAAAAAACCCACAGCAAGACCAACAGTGGTACTCTTCACTGTTACTGAATCTTTTGCATACAAACATACTACACTAAAAAATTAATTAGAAGAACAAGTGAAGTACCCAACCTTTGTAAATGCCAACAAACATACTTACCCCAACAGCAAATTCTAAGATGTCGGCTCCTGCCTCTACTGCCTTTGCATTGTCTTCTTTTGCCATTTTGGTGATGAAGTTCTTGGCATTATTTGACGTTTGTGTCTGTAGGGCTGCCCATATGGCTTTAGCAACAAGTGTATTCTGGCTATTTGGATCTTCACTAGGATTATTAATCATGCTAATTCGAACATTATTGCTGGATTTCTGTGTTTAACAAAACATGCATTAGGAAAGTTTTAGATTTCAGGTATTTTAAATGAGAAGAGTAAATCTATTATAATAAACACTAGAGCAAAAGCTCTGTATTTCTTAAGCAGAAAAGCAGATTCCAAATAAGGTAAATAACAGCAAAGGGTTAAAAGGATGAATGAAATGATTTAACATCAAGTATTTAGTTTGTGTATAGGCACCACCGTGACAGGAATCTTCTAGATAATACTGTGCTACACAAGAGATAGAGGAGGACCATGGACACCACTCAGAGGTCTTGCAAAACAGTGATTAAGGAGTAAGCCATCTATTTTTATGATTCAATTATCTTCGCAGAACAAATGAGACAAGAGAATACAATGTTCACAGACATCTTCAATTTAGAACCACGAGCTTAAAAGAACATCTTTTCTTTATTGTATTGGCATAGTGCCAAGAGGGGATTCTGGCCTAGTACAAGGTTAGTGATGTTACAGCCCCTACAATTAAGATGAGGCTGGAAATTAGAGACCCTGCAGGGAAAACCCATCTCCCCAGGTCATACAACAAGAAACCACACAATTGTGTTTCTCAAGCCTCCACCTACTGCTTTATTAGCACTGCTAACCCATTCAAATGAACACATTACCTACCTGATGTTTAATGGCATCATACAACAATTGCCTCCCCGAAGGCTTATCAAAATCACCAACAATCCAGAAAGTAACTGGTCTAACAAAGGAATCATCTGCAATTAAGAAAAAAAAGGTGGGAAAAACCTGGGTGGGCAGGCTTCAGTTTTTCCTCATTTGGGGGAAAAATGTGATGCACATGCAAAGATTTCAAAAAGAGTAAAATTACACAGGAAAGCTATGGATGAAGCTAAGCTATGAAGTCTGGCAAGACAAGAGTAACAGCATTGGTATTATATTAGGTTTCATCTACCTCATTCAGAAAACCCACACGGGACAGCATGCATCACTGTTTATAAACTGGATTTTTTTTTTGTTTACTACCTTTGTAATTTAGAAATTATAAAGGAACCTATAAATACAGATTCCAACATATTGCTTCTTTGTACTGAAGCTAGCATGCATCTGAACAGCTTTCTTCATTTCCTGCTGGTTCTAAAACCAATGTTACAAAGGAACCAGAAAATTCCCAGAATAAAAACATACGAAATGGTAAAGCATGAGTTACCATATATCTCCTTGGAAGACATTCCTGGTCAAAAAGCAGAAAGAAAAGGGGGAAAGGAGAGAGACATTAATAATTTGATAGTAATCCCCATGTGTATCAAGAAGCTGCAGCACTGTACTGGGCATAAGTGAATCACTGAAGTTCAAGTCCAACTAGCAACAAGTTTATGCTACTTTTAGAATAAGCTTTGACTTTTTCTTCCTCTCAGATAGACTGATGCCTTATTTTCATGCTACAGCAATTATTATACTACGTATTACCAGTTTCATACCATACTGTGAATGCATCATTCTGAAGACTGTTTGCAAAAACTTCCATGCCATTATTAACCATTTCTATTATCTTCCCTCTTTAAAAACTAGCATGACAGTGCTATTTCAGTACTGTTGTTGAGCCAGAAATATGTATATCTTTCCTATTATTTTAGAAAACAAATGTGCTACAGCATTACTGTAATCAGATACCAGTTATTAAATATCTTAAGTGACAGAAGAGGCAGTGACCCAAAACTGTGTAGCCATGGGATTGCAAATTAATGCACTTTCAACTGACCATGCACAGGTGTAGATTTAATTAATACTCTACAAAAGGAAAACAAGAAACTTGGTCAGATCTAAGTGGCTGAACATGAACTGAGGGGAAATACAAGACAGAAGGAGCAATGGGAACATTTAAGGCAGTGCATGAAGGTGGCAGTGGCTGGAGACATTACTGGGGAAACTTGTGAGAGTCTACTAAAGATGACAGACAGGAACAAGAGGAACTGGTTCAAATGACAGCAGCTTATTTATGATACCTAACTGAAATGGACATAGGAAAGGCCTGATTAAGCTCTGTATTATGTCTGTGCATGCTTTTCCTACGCTGAGAAGTACAGCTGAGTTTTAACATTAACGGGAGACTTCATGTATAACTGTAATAAAACAATACTACACTGAAAAAGCAGTACATGCACTGGAGCAGTAAAAACAGCACAGAACATGCTATGTGTTGTCATATAATGGACAGTAACAATTTTCTTCTGAATCCATGTAACTTTTAGTCATTTTGAATTATGAGACAGAGCTAGGACCCCTTTTGTATTTTTTTAGTCAACGTCACTGCAGGATCAGATCTTACACTGCTGCATTTCTGGTGGTCATTTGCAATATAGCAAGAGCAGGTGGGGTGGGATTTTGTTATTCATTGAAAACTGAGCTGGGTTTAAAGAGGGGTACATTCTTGTTTCATGTAGATGTCATGACTTGTTAAGAAAAAATAGATATTTTTTAACACTTAGATTGCACCATTACCCACAGGCCTGAACAAGGCTCAATAACGTGTGTTGGAAACACACACAAGATGAGATTTGGGTTCATAATCCACTGCAGACTTTACCTTTTTTTGTTAAGTAGGTCATGCTGTTTGCAACAGCAGCTGTCTTATGTTTGGAATCCAATGTGGTAAATCGAGCAAAGTCATCCACGTAAAAGTTATCTGAGAAAGAGAGAAAGTATTAGATGGCAAAGCAACTATTCCATGTAAAATGAAAGAAAAATCACTATTACCAGAACATTAAGAACACATTCAATTTAGTTCCCTGTGATACTGCTTTTTATGTCTCATTTCCACTGTGAATATGTAAGCTGAAGAATACATTTTTGTTGTCACGTAAGTTATATTTTTGTCTCATAAGTCACTTTAATAATTACATTGCATATTTGATATGGAGTCAGTTGAAAGAATTGTTCAAGTCTCACTTAGCTGAAGTTAATTTATGCAAATAATATACCTTTAAAAATCCACTGTGTTACTATTTTTCAAGCAACTCAAAAAAGGCAGTTGTACAAGTGTTTTTGCAATACTGTCATTACACTGCAGTCACTGCGTTGGGTGTTAATACATTTAGCCATGAAAAGTTCTGCTAAATCTTAAGTCATTCCAGAGATGACTGTCAATCTCTGCTCAAAAGAAGGTTAGAAATAAGAAACAAGCTGTTGCTTTATACATTATATAACTGTTCTTGGCTTTTCTAGCATTGCTAATTTCTCAACTTCATGAGTCATATTCCTCTAAAGGTTTGTATAAAATCAAACCAAATTCCTGTTTTCAAAAATCTGTAGACCTTAACGTTGCTACTGTACATAACATCTCCCCCAGCACCAGAGCTAGATCATCACCACTTGGGGTGCTCTTAATATTTTGCCACTAGAGCTTTCTGTTGGGACAGCAAAAGTCTGACTCAGATACTTCAGGATTAATGCAATTAAAAGCATCCCTTACTCATTCCTGTCAGATCTAGGTACTCTCTGTCAGACGTTAAGATTCTTGAGTTAATTCTTGGAACAACATTAGGCTGGTTCATGATATACTCAACCACATCTTGGTCATTAGATAATTCACCCTGAAGGAAAGAAGCAATATTCATTATTTCACATGTATATTTTGCCTTTGATAGCTTAAAAAAAAACCCCAAACCACAACCAAAACACAAAAACCAAGCGACAACATCAGAAAACCAACCAACCAACCAAGAAGTTATGCAAGTTAACTTGTCTTGTGTATGACACATTCAGGGACTTTTGAATCAAGTTTTTCCAAAACTTGTTTCTCTCTAAAGTCACAGGTGATCTCAGCACCTACCAGGTACACGGCTCGCTGGAAGATGCTTGTGGTTTCTAGGATTTTGTGCATTGTCACGGTTTCTAGGTCATCAGGATCCAGCTGATCTTTTTGAAAAGGCATTCCATTGAACAGCACCACAGGGAGCGGACCTACACCCGTTTGCTCATAGTAACCTCTTGCTGCCTAAATACAGGGGAAGAAGGAGCTTTACCACATTAGTCCATTACCATGAAATGTCCACAACATTTCCACACAATAGTCACCTAAGTCTATTTTAAGCACACTAAGATGTCCTTCCAGCTTTTATACCATGCAAAGAATATTAATTTCACACAGTGCATAAGACACTTTCTGTAGCTTACATGCACAAGATGTCCTTGTCTTTCAGAGTTTCAAAGCAAAAGTAGTCACTTTGTAACACAGAAGTGCAAAATATCCCCCTAAGTTCATACCACAGATAAATAAATTCCCATGGGCCCTTTCTGGTAATACCAAAAACTGCACAACAGAAAATCTGACTGCATATGGAAGCAAATGCAATGCAAGCAGTGACAGCTGTAACGTAAGACAGGGTAGTTGTTTTTTCTTTGTATTTTTTAAGAACATGTTTCTTAAACTTGTGAAAAACATTTACTTGCGGGGCAGGGGGTTATTATGTAAGGACAAATTTCCCCATTTCATGTAACCACTGCAGAATGCACCATCACTATTGATATTCTGTTATGGACAAAAGTTAATCAGGTTCTACTGTTTAGAGGTCTTGTTGAGACCTTTCAGGACCTTTTAAGGACATAATTATCACAAAGCTCAGATCACATGAAAGAGTGCTCAGTGTTGTTTTAACTTGTGTCGTTTGTATGGAGACAGGCTCCTTCTAAAGGCTTCCTTCCTTATGTGAAGGCTTTGCAGTACTTTAAGCTGTGGTTGTGCTGAACAGTGCCAGGTACACCAGTTGCAGCAAGGCCTCCAGAATGGCCCCTCACCTCTTCTGGAGGGGAGTACCCTGAATGTGTTCGGTGTCTGGGGAGGAGGTGTTGCTTTTGGTTTATTGGGGTTTGATTTGGCATCTAGTACATAAACTGAAAAGGCCTCTCCCATCATATGAAAGTGTCTGTCTTACTTTCAGGAGTTTCGATTTCCTCAGAATGCTTTTCCCTTCACTTTACCACACTGGAAGATGGAAAGCATGTGTGCATATGAGCCTATATACGTAACCCTGGCTGCATTCCTTACATTTACAGATGTAGGCAGTATCATCTATGTTACAGAGCTACTGGAGACAGTATTTTCACTCTTTCTTTTAGAATATTCAACAAAAACATAAACATCCCTCTACAGAACCTCAAATAAAATCTGCTTCATGTCGCATATAAGTGATCCAATAGTAATTTGCTCTCCCAATTTTCTCCATACAGAAAAGTATCAACCCTAAAAATAACTTTAAGAAATTATTTGAGGACGATTGTTGAATGCCTTGCTATAGGAAAGGCATTTTGAATTCATCATCATTACTTTATATCACACAGTGGTCAAATACCAATAAAGAAAACCCACACCAATCCCTCCCAGACATTAAGCCCCTTGGTCTTCTTATGAACCATTCCAGTACCTTCATTTTTTTTTTTTTTAAAGTAATTTTAATCTCTACTGAAGTCTGCATACCAGAATGACTTACGAATCACAAGAAAGTTGTCTTGGTCCTGATACTATACATAAAGATTTTAAAATATATATACACTAGAATATATTATGTATATTATATAAAGCCAACTTATGTAAGTCACCCAACATGATAACAAAAGAACTACTTGGTTAGTAAGAGAATTGGATCCAAAAATTGTACATAAATAAATTTTCAAAATGGTGTTGAAGTGCAAAAAGTGAAAAACAGCTCTATTTCTTGAATTCTTACCTTTCTGTTTTGATCATAGGCAGAATCAATTCCCAGAATGCTGTTGACTTCCACATAAGGATACTGTTTCTCAAGAACACTAACCACATGCTGCACTTTCAGCTGATCTCCTGTT
This sequence comes from Athene cunicularia, assembly GCF_003259725.1. Lineage (NCBI taxonomy): Eukaryota > Metazoa > Chordata > Aves > Strigiformes > Strigidae > Athene > Athene cunicularia. The sequence goes on along the minus strand of NW_020799111.1, from coordinate 3,550,849 downwards.
TTCACTTTGTTATATATCTGAAAGGGGGATACAAACACAAGTTTACAGCTGCAACTGTAAAAGCTCCTGTCCTTATCAAAAGTAAATTGACCTGTCACCTATATTCCAGTAACTATAATAAGGCATTAACAGGCATATTGCAAAACATATATTCATATTTATCAGCTGCAGTAACAGCTCCTAAGCACTTGTAGCACTTTTAATAATCTTGCTTTACCTCGTAGTCAGTGAGATTGGAAGGAGGTAAATATGTATTTCCTTAAATAATAACTTATGCCTTTTATTAGAAAAGGTATTTGAGGCTGAAAACTAGTGCTTAGGGGAAAAAAGGCTCAAGTGAAGCATATCCAAAGAGTTACCCTTCCCTTTAGATCTCAAGACATGCTTATAAACAATACAACAGATCTCACACATAAAGCGGGTAACTGTTTCCCTCTTGAAGACACAAGATTTTACTTCAATTTACAAATACACACCCCAAAAAATGAGAATCAAAGTCATTGCCTTCAAGTCACCAGCAGTTTAATGTTACAGCATGCCCTAATTTGTCAGTTTGTACAACAATGTCAAATCACAAGTGAAAATGCATTGACTAGCACCTTTGATGTGGCAAAAGTATGCAGCAGGAACTGTTCAAAACAAATTATAATATTGAAGGGATACAACAGTTTAGAACTCATTGGCAGAGTGAGCAAAGAGGCAGGATCAGAAAAATGTGCAAAACTTAAGTGTCACATTTAAATCTAGTCTCACTTGTTCAAGTAAGGTCAGAAGCACTTTACAAAGAAATGTGTATTGTGTACAGGTACTAGTATTTAGAGATACTCTGAATAACCAACCTAGTCAAAGAAAAACTTCCTCCATTATCGACATATTAGCACATTAACATAAGCTTATGTAACATGGAAAATATTAAAACATTAATTTCACTTTTAAATCAATACTTACAGACATGACAGTCTGGAAAGCATAATTAGTGTCCATTTCTTGTGCCACATAATTGTATGCCCTAAGGAGGGCAACACCAGGATCCTGAAGTCCATCAACATCCTCCGAGTCATTAACAACAAAGACTAGTCCTATCCTGAAATCAAACAAATCCCCAGATCATGAATCTATTATAAATAATCAATTCTTCATACAACTGTCAGCTGTGATCATCACCTGAGACAAAGGTTTTTTCTGGAATAGACTGGTGATTTTGAGCAGAGCAGTCAGGAATCAAACTTAGGACATATCAACTCTAATGGTGAGTCTATCACAATCTTGCTTTTCATCTCTCCTTCACCTAAAGTACTTGCTTTTAAGTTTCTTCTGGACTGTTAAAGAAACTAAACTCTATTTTGCTAGTAGCAAAAGTTAAAGTAAAAAAATTTTAAATAAGAAACAGTATTGAGGAAACGCCCTTCCCGATCACCAAGACAAGATGTGTAACATTTCTATTGTCCCATTAATGAGAATTTGACAATTGCAAACATCACAAAATCAAAACTAATGTAAAAAAATCCCATTAAAACATAGCAATTACCTCAGTGGGATGTGGTTACTGAAGAACATCTCTGCCACATTCAGTAACTCTGCTGTGGTCTCATGAGTAGGATCTACTATCAGCACCTGCATACAAATTGCAAGTGAGAAGTTTCTATTTCTTTAAGAAGTCAAGACACGGGTGTTTGATTAGAGATACTTTCATTCATGTCTCAGTGCAGAATTCTCATCAGTCCTATTCTGTACACTGCCAGGGAGCTGAGGCCCACTAAATAGTTTCTTGTTAAGTGTCTAAGTCCATTATCTAAAATACCCAGCCTAAACCACTCCTTTAAGCAGAAGTGACCAAACTATTTATGTACTTTTTATCTTTACCTCATCTAGGCTTCTGCCTCTGCGTGTACACAGATCCACCCATTAAGATGTGCATGGGAGACAGGCATTTGTCAGAATCGAGGAATACAGCATTGCTCTCCTCAACCCCCTGGAGAGCTGATGCTGCTACGACATTCTCAAAGCAAGCCCAAGCCCAGACAGAACAGGGCCATTCAGAATTAAGGCAGGGCCCTTTATTCATCCCAAGTGTTTTCATTTAATGATTTCACCGTTAAAAGTACTGAACTCCAGAGAAAAAGATAACACACTAATGCTCGCACAGCTGGAGGTGGTTGAAGTCCCTATCTAATAGATGTCAAGTCCATCTAATAGATACCAGAGAATCACGCTGAATAATCTCTGATTCTCAGCCATAGTTCACTAGGACGAGTAGAACAAAACCTTTTAGAAAAGCATCCCATCTCAAGATATTTAAGTGACAGAGAATCCAGCATATATGTAGGTAAATTGCAAAAGCTGTGGAATGAACATTTCATTTCTAGTCCGATTGGTACTTACAAAATTATGGAAGTTTTTTCTAATTTGTCTGATCACGCCTGGAAATGTGGGACGCAGCAGTTCTTGCACATTGGAAGGCCAGGAATTATAACGACTGTCAACTTCAAGATTGTTGATCCACTAAGAAAAAATAAAGCCATTTAAATGATTGACAGTCCTCCTGCTCAAGTCTGAGACTGTAAAATATTTTTAAAATCAGACACTATAGAGAGCTGTATGAATAAAAAGTTAAGCTTTTTAAAAAGAGCTAATTATATTTATAACCTTACTTTCCTTTTTTCCTTCACTGCAGTTTCTGAGCTGATTGTGAGATAAGAACAAAAGTTCCCCTGACAGCTGAAGAATGCATTGCCCAATGGCAAATAAGATAATTTTTTTATAAAAACATACGCACTGAAATAGCAGGGCTTCTGATGTCCACAGCATAGTCAGAATCTGATGGCTGGATGTTCAACTTCAGAACATTGTGCAAAGATAGACCCTCAATTCCTAAGCTGTGCAGGCCTTCCATAACGCGGGCTTCATTGCGTAGCACATCAATCAAGCTGGAAGGAAAAAGAAAAAAAATATTGTTGAATTTTAAAGACACAGCAAATAACCTGCTCTTATCCTAAGGGTTAACAGATGAAAGGTATAAACAAGTCTGCCATGTCTGTGCATTACTTCTTATTCATCACTGATTTCTAACTGTCCTAAGAAACCTGAGATAATTTAAACTTATTCAATTATATTGTATTTCTAGGAAAAACTACATTAAATTAACTAAAGCATGATATACATAAGTAATTTCTATTTCACATTATTGAAACAAATCTTAACAAAGATATAGGGTGGTTTTCAGATGAAAAAATTACAGTGGTTTATCCTTTGAGGATCAGTCTTTTTATCTTCAGAATAAAGCCTGTATGTTGTCAGTCTTGGAGACCAAAATCTTGCTAGTCACAGCACACATCAAAAACCTAGTACAAACAGTGACTTACCATTCCAATCTTCAAGGGTATTCAAGTTTTTAGATCAGCTTTTTTGTTAGAAATGTACTTGCATAAGAGAAGGAACCATGATTTGCTTTTTCCAGGGTTTTTTTAATTGTTAAATTAAACCCAGTCTAACTATAGACTTTGTGAAGAAGACTCAAAACTGCCTGACTGTCATCCATAAGCAGGAGGTAAACTCCTAAACAAGATACATTCTGAAAAATAAAATATTCCTACCTAAATATGTCCTGAGTGTCTAAGTCAATAAGTAGTCCGTTGATGAACACAGCAGAATCTCCTGGTTGCAATCCTAATGTTCCTTTGAAATACTGAAAGAAAGTAGACCATTAGAAGAATGCTCTGCACAGAAAAACATACTAGAGTTTAATGTGTCAAATTGTAGATTTTATCTCCCTTATTGCATTACAAATTGCACTGCATTACCTCTCAACTACAGTCTGCTGGCTTTGTGTGCACATCCATACCAGAGGAAAAAAACAACAGAAGCTATCTAGGGCATAAACCAGACTTCCATTTGTTTCTTCGTACATGATTCAGTAGTGCATTGGTAAGTCCCTGAGTAGACTTTTTAAATATTCTCAGATTAAATAATTAAAAATGCTTGAGAGAAGTAATTTAGTTTTTCTTTTAGCTGACAGCCCACAAAGTAGATGGACAAACAGCATCCAGTACCTGTGTTAGCTCTTCAATACACAGTTTTGGGCAGAACATACTTAAACTGCTAGATACTGTGTGGCACTCACTAGTAGAATTGTAACCACTACTATAGCTACTGTGTGTAAGGTACCAATCTTAAAAAAGCCCTGACCTAGTGGCTATGTCATCAATGAAATGTAGATGAGCTGCCACTGTAGTCTGATCTCCCCAAAATCAGGCAGCACAAAACGGGAAGTCTTATCAATATTTTTCCTCCAAGTACCTCTAAGCAGTACCCACTGGAACAGATACTTGCCCCTGAAGTGAGGCACCATCACAGAGAACAATTTTGAACTGGGAGAGATGAATAAAACCCAGTCCTCCTGCAGTGAATTTCCTAACTCTAGCATGAAAAATTCTGTTTAAAAACTTAAAAAATGACACTGCTTTCTCCCAGTACCTCTAGTTTTGTGGTACCAGTTAGAAAATTCTATTAAGAGGCATGATGAACACTGAAGAAGCTGCATAGTATTTGACATTTAAAAACACTAATATCATGAAGAATGTGAGCAAAGCAAACAGAGGAATAGCAAAGTACCATATGAAGTACCAAGAACAGGAAAGCAGCATCTAATCAGGAAGAATTTATATATTTTACTAAATTAAAAAAGCTCCCAGAGAAGAGCTGAGTACATGCAGTGTTAAATTGTATCTTTTTTGTGGATAATTACATAGTAAACAAAAACTTATTAATAGCAGTGAACTTCACTATCAAATAATACCAACAGACAGTCATGCAAAGAATAGCTTTAAAGGGCAGGGTTAGCTCTAGCCAGATCTGGATCTAGTAGCCTAGACAAACTTTGAATAAAAATGAATCCACAAAATCATGGGTTTACCTGTGGACCAGTCTGATCTAACACATAACAGAAAAGCCACCAGGTAGCTTTAGCTTGCACTTACATTCTATACTTTGTCCCTTCCAGAACCACACCGGACGACAGTGTCAAACCGCATTCCCTTCTTTCCTGATTTTATCGCTATTGAACAACAAGGGATTTCTCTTTCAGAACAGGAATCTCAGGGGACTTGTAAGTAGATGTCAGGTAACTTTGCATTTATTACCAGACTAGCCAAATATTGTTGATTAGATTTTAAACAAAGACATAAGTGTGTACTTAACATACTTTTTATTTTTCCTATTAATACCAACTGAGACTGAAATGTAAGAATAGATCAACATAGATCAGACAGCAAAAGCTGTTGTTTGGCTTTGTTTTTATCACCATCTTAAACTTTCATTTTGCACTCCATCCAGACTACACTACCAGGTTATTTCAGCTGTACAAAATTCTGTACAAGAGCCTCTACAAAATTCCCAAGTGGCTACTGTTTTTTTCAGCACCTTGCTAATGCCAAGTACACAGCAGAACTGTTGAAACATTTTTCTGCAAACACCAGAACCTCTGAACTCCAGAGGTCCCTCATAACCTGGGTGGTTTTATGATTCAAAGCACACATAGACTTACTTGGATAGCTGTTAAATTTTATTCCTTCACTAGTTTCACTCTGAAAAGCACCAACACTGGAACCATTTCCTCCACATAGTATGAATCACTCTAAGCCATGGCTGAAGGTTTTGAGTTTATTCTGTGACACCCTTATAAACACTGATGAATTCCAGTATCTAAATACCATCTCAAATTAGGTAATGAGGACTAAATTTCTTCTCCATCCTTAAAATTTAAGCATCTTCTTACATAAATATGCTTTTAAAACAATAGCCTTCTAACAAGCTATATTCCATCCAGCTCAGACATTTTAAAATAATCTAAAAATATAATTACATTTTGACTCTAATAACTTTCGCTAAAAAGCACGCACATTTTTAATATCTAGTTGCTTTTGAAAAGTTCAGAATGAAATTAAAACCTAAAATCGGTGAAATCAGCTTCTTTTTAACCATTACCCAGAACAAGTAATGCTATGACATGCAGACTTTACACATCTGCTATACCACTCAAGTAAGATCTAGGTTAGAGACTGAAAGACTACGCGGCAGGCACAGTCCTTACAAGAAGCATCTCTATACAACCTGAGCTGGCAAGTCATCACTACAAATGTGTAACTCAGAAACTAAGTAAAGACTGATGTGACATAGACATCAAAATTTCTACTGCTTCCTTTTTGACACAATCCGTCCTTTGGATCAGATTAAGACAGCGTGCATGGAAATTCTAACACCTATGTTGTATCTTTTGTGTAGATAAACATTTTCCCCAGGGTTGAGAACATAGTACTTTAATTGTATTTAAAGTTAATTGTATAAAGATAAATAAACATCTGGTAGTTACCAGATTCTGGGTTTAGACACCCAACAGGTCACTTCCACATATATTAACAGGTGCTTGCCAAACAACTATCACAACGCCTGAGTACTGTGAACAACCACTGTAGGGGCAGCTCTGTGAACAAAATCCCATATCACCATTCCCCAGCACCGTGATCTCACTCAAAGAATTTAGGACCAATATTTTCATATTTGAGCAAACAAGCTAAATTACGTTCCTAATCCATGTTTGAAATCCACCACTTCTTTACTTCGCAGATGCATACTACAATAAAGTTGTGTGTGAAAATACCAGGTCATTATTTTGAGCAAAAATAATAAATAGAATCATTATTTTCAAAGCTTGAATTTATATTAAAACAGAAGTGGAAAAACACTATGTTACTTTCTGGAAGCATTACCTTTTGGTTCTCTTCAATTTCTGCTCTTAGTTCCGATGAAACAACTGTTTTTGTTATGGCCCTACAGAAATAAAAACATTATGCTGTGAATCATCTTTCTGTTTATCTAATGGATAGATTAAATACCTACTTACCCTACTTTTTGTACCTTTTATATAAATATATTTAGTCTCCTAGTATATAGAGCTGCTATCAGAAGCACTTGCACTTTGTGGCACATTAAACAGTAGGATGCACTACTTTTTCTTATATCATTCATCAGAACATAAAAATGTTAACCACATGCCAACTCGCAGTATTTAATTTAACATTAAGCATAGTAAAGTGGGTGCTGCCAGAAAGGTTAGAGGTGGAGACTAGCAGCAAAACCAGGGGGATTTCACTCCTCATTGTGGGTTCCCATTCCTTTCCTTACATTGGCTCTAGTAACTGCGTCATCACAGAATGGGCAAGTACAGCTCATAGACCTGACTGAAAACTCAGTGAGTGCAATGTCCACTTTAAGAAACTGTAGCTAGCACAATCTTAACATCAGTTAGTGGGAAAGAAGACCAGAATTCAATTTCTTTTTACTCTTGGGTGTATCTTCACCCACTCGAAAAGGAGGAGCTCCTACAACACCATCTTCATAACTCAGGTCATGGATTTATCAACATATTTCTAGACTGGCTAAGCAGGCCAGATTATTACTTAATTTCTTGCAATTAAGTTGAATATGATCATTCACAAAGTGCAAAAACCAGTGGAATTGCTCATCAGTCTCTGACATGAGATTGCCTGGCAAAGTGGATCCCAGAAGAAGAGTGGGATCCAGTGAACAGATAAACCTTAAAGCCACCAAACAGAAAACCTATCCAATAAATTCTTGAGGACTTGATGCAAAAAGTTCAGAAGCATTTCACAACAAAATAGCACAGGTAGTTCTGTCAGATTTTCTACCAGTTCACATCAACTGCCATCTGAGAAAGAAACCCTGAGATTCATTTTGTAACCACAGACTGAAGAACTTCTCTGCATAAACATTCCCCAGTATTTGCTCCAGCTAAATGGGAACTCAGGCATCAACCCTGCCAATGCTGCCTTGTCTCAGGTTCTGCTCAGAAAAATGATTGTAAGAAAACTTCCTAGAACTCATCATTAAAGTTACCTGGCCTTTGTAGGGAAGTTCTGACTGAGATCTTTCATGACCATCAAAGCATCCACAGGGGGAGCAGTCAGAATGCGAGCAGCAGTTTGAAAACTTAAATCTAGAAGGGAGAAAACAGAAGTCAAGAAATCTAAACTGAAAACAAGCCAATGGGGAGTCATCTGAACTTTAGATTTCAACTTTTTTGCTTATTTGCAACCTATGAAAATTCATTTTCCGTCTGCACATTTAGATATTTAAAAAAAATATCTTCCTGTATTCAACTTCTACTTATTGCCTTGAAGTAAGTAACCCTTTCAAAATGAAGCAGTGTATCCTGTTTGCAGGTCACTTCAATGAGTCCAGACCACTGGCTGAGGTGGGAGGACCTGCCCTTCAGAAGGGGTTTCAGTACTTGTTTCACAAGCTAGAAATATGAACAGCCATCTGTTGGATATAGGTAGATTCTCTATGGCTATAACATATGTTCAGCATTTCAAATTACTCTTTTTCAGAGGATGAAAAGCCTTTCCAGAGGCCTCTACAGATGATTTCCAGGGAAACAGGCCAGAGTTGCATGCAGATGCTTTTGAAATAAGGTTTTACTCTGGTCTTGAGAAATCTCATCCTTCCACGCCAAGAATGTAACCATGGAAAGAAACTTTACATTTCCTTTGCTTTTCTGCATTTAGCAGATCATAAAAGTAGTCAGCTGAAGAGCAAGTGTCTTACTGTACTTCACAATATAGAAAGCAAACCTCGTTTCAGAAGTCCTGTGAAAAGAGTCTTTCTAAAAGCTATTGCAACAGGACTCTACAAAGGTGCTTTAGAAAAATCCAGTATTTTCCAATGCAGGAATTCATAGTCAAACTCTCTCAACCGTACACAGCCACTAGCAACACCATCTGTGTAGAACACAAGAAGATATGTTTACATCAAGTTTTTGCAGTACAATACTGAAAAGTCTTCATACAGATTACCTTGCAACTGCCATACTTTTAAAGGTGCCATTTCATTGGTACTTTCCACGAGGTGTTTTCTAAGCTCTTTCAGCTCTTCTGTCAAGTCAGGATACAACTGCCTAAAAGAGTATGAGGGTAAAACAATTTCTGTGGTTTCCTACAAGCAAGTCGGCTGCTAATTCAAATCCTATGAAAAAGTATGCTACTAACACACACGGATAACTCAGGCAGTTAAAAAAATAATAACAAAGCAAAAGATCAACATCTCTGCATCAAGTTTTTTTTATATGACAAACAACTTACAACTGAGTTTTACCTTAGTTTTCCAAACAGAAATCCCTGCACTTCATCAATAGGGTCACTTTCATCTATTACTGTAGCATTCACATCTGTGCCTATAAACACACAGAAACGAACACTATTACCAAGCTATTCAGAAACAGTTCTCACACTCATTTTGATTAGTTTCACAAAACTACAATGCAGTAATCAATAACAAGAAAAAAAGGGCAAGTTTCAGGCTTACTTTTAAACCTGTATCCAAGAGACGTTACCTTTATAAATGAACTCAGTAACAGCTGAAATAAAACCATAAAACCCGGTTGAATTATTGAGAAGGAAAAGCTTAAGACAAGTGGAAATCTCAGAGGCCTAGGCATTGAAGAGGAATTCACTGGGATGTGGAAGCTTTCAGGATGTGACCGCTTTGTAGAGTAAGTGCTGAACTTCAATTGTGAACCCTACCCTGATTTTATCCCCAAAATACATGATAAAAAAATAGTATCCTAGTAAAATCCAGTTCTGTGCTTAAGCATCAAGAAGAAATCTGTGCAAAAGACTCCCACGATCCCCCAGCCAGCTGGACACATGCCAGCTCCAATCTAGATGTTTTATGCTTAAGTCTAACTAAAGGTCCTGACCTTTTAGATGAGTGTTTGCTCCTGGACAAGCCAAAACAGCACAGGCATGAATAAAAGACTGCACAGTCAGAACATTCACAGAATCAGACAGGAGCTGGATGAGAACCATATACCTCTAATGGGCAGCTTACTATCTACTGAGCTATTTGCAGCTCGTAGCAATACAAGTACAGTTTGTCTATTTTGTAAAACATTTCAGATTACTGTATTTAGATTACTGATCAGTATAAAACTTTGCAAGTTTACAAATAACAAATCTTCCTCAGATTTACTTTTTTTTTTCCCCACCTGAAGGTCTTTAATGTCCTATTCTACAAACAATATCAGAGCTTTTGCATGAGTTTTTGGTAACAATGGAAATTAGCACACAGTAATAACAATCTTAAGTTGGATCACCTCCTCCTGTATGTTAGGTTCTCTTAAATATTTTTACAAATAAAGCCCAAAGGTTTTATGTGTCTATGCTCTAGATGGGGGCAAAATATTCTGAGAGTTTAGATCTGTATTTAGAAACTGATAAAACTGCAAAATCCTGAAGAGCCCAATTCAAAATCTGAGTTCTGTTCTCCACAACCGTTATCTCTAACTAAAAAAAAAAAAAACAACAAACTAACACCCCCTCCCCCCAAAAAAAACCCAACCCAACAACTTAATTACTTAAATCCAAGATAAAAGCAGAAATTCTGGGATTTACATGTATGGGTGCACATGTAAATAAGAAGTATACACACAGATTACTCTAACAGGTGCATGAGAGTTTGGAAAACAAAGATCAGTGCTATAAAGAAAGCAAAAGCAAAAACCCATGCAGAATTCTAAGTTCTGTTTTCTGAAAAAACAAGAACAGTAAACACATTCTGCTCTGATGATAGATAAACTAAGGCAAGTAAAGGTAGAGGAATTGCTTTACATCTGCAGAGAGTCTGGTTATCTGGTAAAAAGTTAGTTGCATTAGTAGTGCCACTATGAAGATCTAGTCCAGAGTCATGACTCCACTGTGCTCAGCATTTCACAAAGACAGAAGACAAGTGCCATGGCAAAGGTATGCTTTGTAAAGAACACAATCCCAAAACAGAGTGGAAGAGAAGTGATTTCAGACCTGAAGAAAGAAGAATATCTGCAATTCAAACATTCATATCAAAAGAAATATCAAATTATCTTTGCAAAATTAAAATGTTCACAGGAAAATACTCAAAATAATAATTCACCTTTCACCTGTGTATCATCCTTGGCCTTATATTCTGTACTTTTAATAGCCAGCTCCACACCATAGCCAGAGAGGTAGACTTTTTCTTTACTGGGAGTCTGTAAGGAAAAGCAAGCAGTACAATATTGCCACTCTTTCTTTGCATGCACAGATTAAAAGCTGCCATTTCCCAAAGCTAAGAAATCTCAGGCTGGTACACATTTCACATATCTTAACTAGTAATGTGTAACTGGGAAACAAACACAATGAGTGATTCTGCAGCAATGTACTGTAATAATTATATTTCCTACTGTATTTCAACATTTTTTGAAGTTCAGCAAGCAAAGATAACTATGAACCAAAAAAATACCAAAAACCATAAAGGAAAGAGGAACACAAAACAAAGTTCTCAGGATTCCGTGTATCATGACTCACATCAAATCAGATAGAGGAGGGAAAGGAACTTCAGCTATCAAGTTCAAAAATGAAACTGAAGAGTTACAACAGAGAATTACAAAAAATTAATAAATCTGTGACTTGAGACAAACATAATTAGTTCTGATTTTAATAGGCAACAAGCATGACTGCTTGTTAGTATTCTGAAATATACCGGAGTCACACAACTGTATTGAGATCTGCTGTGCAATACACTTAATTTTGAATGTAAGTATTCCTCCCAACACTGATAAACAAATTACTTTAAAAAAGAAAAGTGGTGTATGCAGTGAGTTACTTTATTTTATTAAAAGTGCAAATGTCACTAGAAGTGAACCAGCTTTTTTTTTTTTGCACTCAGGTCTCGCTACTAGCTGCTACACTGCAGGTTTTAGCAACATTAAATAATATTCAAGAAAAAAGTCAAACAACTCAAATTTCTTGCAGCTTCTGAAATGTAGAGTTAAACACTAATCCAGTGGCTATAGGCAATTTAGTGGAGGGACATGGAAACAAGGACTAATTGCACAAGGACTGGTAAGTGGTTCTGTAATAAAATTGCTACAGAAACAATGCCTTTCATTTGAAAATGGTACCATAAGGCTAATCCCTGATTTTCATATTAAGTAATTAAGTGGCCTGACTATCTGGTTCCTATAATGTAATATAGGTAGAGCAACATTTTTTGAGATTAGAGTCTGTAATTAATCTGAGATGTTTAACTCTGCATTTCTAAAATCAAATGATTCTCTTATTTAAACAATCAAATTTAAAATATCCAGTATTCCTCGGCTGCATGCAATAAAAAATAAACTTTGAGTATTCCAGATAAATATCAAGCAGCAACACATTATGCAAATGTCAATTTAAAGGGAACCAACTTAGGCGAGTTTTCTTTTTTAAAACCCAGACCAGTTACTCTTTCTATGTCAAATACCTTTGTTACAATGCACAACACACAAATATACTTACAGCAATATAGTGTCTGAGGACATAAGTGATTTCTCCTGCCTCAGCCTTTAAAACAAGCCTCTTATGATATCTGTAGAACTCCTCTGAGCCAATCTCAGCATAAAGTATGACGACAGGACTTTCAGGGTTTGACACTGGGTATTTGTGGTCCCCTTTGAATAAAAATGGCTTTGGCCTAAGAGTAAACATTGAAGATTATCACACTGTGATTCATAGCATTTCCTTGCTCAAAGCAAAAATTTCTTTTTCTCACAGTTAATCACTGTTCCTGTCTTCACTGAATGCATATGTCAAGCTATTCCTGAACATTATCAAGGTCAGCGGCACTTGATGCATGTTGATAAAGCTTTGTTAAAAATGGGCGTATGAAAATCAAACAAGTAGTTAGGTCTATTTTGAATCTAATATGAACCTTAGTTTAAAAATTAGCCACTTCCCTTAAATTTCCAATTACCTTTTTTTTTTCCTCACAATGGTGATTCATAAATTCTGTATAAAAAAAAAGTAAAAGGCTAACAGAAAAAAGGGTCCAGGAACTCAAGTTCAATTGAACCCTGTCACTGACTTAGTATACAAACAAGAAAGTGAATGAGAAGACTATTCTCAACTTCTGTTTTCAAATTTTGTTTAAAATACAACAAAATATTTAAAATACTCCCAGTGAGTCAGAGGAATAATGTGTGAGCTGCAGATGCCATATGTCTGCACATTGACAAAAACCCCTTTATGCTTACAGAAACCAGACCTACCAAGATTACTATGAAGACAAACTGAAATGTAAGGGTTTAGGTTTCTTTTTCTAAAGAGGTATTATATAGTTTCTTTATGTTGCTAAAAGTTACAATCAAGTTCTGTTCTTGTAAAGAAATCCGAATTTGATATATATATATATATATTGTGGTAAATTTTCTTTGTTAATGCTGAGAAAATTATATAGGGAAAAAATACTGTGCATGCTTTGAGCCATTCATGAAACAATCTCTCTTATATTAACTATCATTTTAATACACAGCCCAGCGCTTTCTATTCTCCCTACATACTAAAGGCTTTACATACTCCTGAAAATTCCTACCATCCCTCAACAATTTGTTTCCAACTTTTCCTATGCACATTCTTCCTCCTAGCAGAATATCAGAGAACAACGGATAAGAAAACAATCATTGCAGTCCAGCTTAATAAGAGACTGCCACTTCTGTGCAAGCAATGGACAGTATAAATCAACACTGAAGAATGTAGAAACCACTGGTTTATTACAATCTCTTTCCAGCAGTAAGTCTAACTAGGTTAAATTTTAAGAGCTAATCCAGTGACAGGAAATGAAGTAAATACCTTTCTGAAGCTGCCTGTAAAAGGTTTCCAAGAGAGTCAAATTCACACGTCTTCTCCCCATGCACAGCAAAAAACAGGGTACAGCCCTTCGGTGGAGGTTCATCTGCTGCTATCTGTATTAAAATATTTGTAATAAAGTAGGTTGAATGTTTGCCGTTAGAACAAGTGAAAATGGTAACAGTGTAGCTGTATAGCAATCGGTCTTCTTCGATTTCCTGAATTCTAAACTAGTATTTCCTCCTTACTTATTACATAATTTAAATGCAAGGTAAAAATTGCAAATTTGAGAGTTAAGTCTTAACTTATTAAATATTTTTCCAGTCTATTACTATTAACTGTAATATTAGTTCCAGGCAAAAAAACATGAGGCTTGCAATTGTAAGGTTTTAGGTTGAGGGTTTTTTTGCATTGCGCATCAGAAACCTCTACATTTGTTAATCATCAAATGATAAAATTACTCCAGATGAAAAAGGAAGATCTTCTAGTATTACTTAAGTAAAGCACATAATAATGTGAGACAATCTGCAATGAACTATATGATACATCGAGTTTGAAAAAGAACAGAGAATACAATGAACTTCCATTCATTGGTTCTAATCATTAGAGCTATATATTCATGGATCACTATCTTCACATAAGTACAACTGGAAAACAGGAACAGTAGCAGCAGCACAGGTACCAACAGAGGACCTATAGGGATTTTCCTCGTAAAAATCTTCACACAATTATTAGTGCAGTGGGCATCAAAGATATGCAGACATGTCAAAATCCAAATTCTTTAGTCTGCTCTAGACAGATGGACTCAAATTTGGCACTCAATTAAATTAGTATATTTAACATACTAATTAACTAACTTCAGCTCAGCTGTATGGAGCGTTTAATCAGTTCAGGATTTTTTATACTCTCAAATGTCTCCTTATACAGTTCGCTCCTTCCTGGGCCTTAGGTATCGTTCTACAAATTGTTTGAGGATTTCCTGTACTAACCTGCTGAAAAGCTTGAACTGTTGCAGAGTAAGAGCGTAAAGACAAGGAAAATTTTAACAAATTCTGCTGCAAAGGTGACAGAGTCTGGCAGGCTACTTTCAGCATTTCATGGTAAGAAGAATAATCGCTACCTGCAAAGTCAAAGAACAAACAGTTATATTTCTATACCATGCTCTCATTGAAGAAAGGCTTTTCATCTTAATTGTGATTTATACTAACAGAAGCCCGTGGCATTAACTGTAAATATGCACATGACCATTACTCCTCACTTTTTATTAAAGCCAGTTCTACAGATGGACGAGAGTGAACTTCAATAGAGATCCATGAGAGTAAACTTAAATACACGCCTGAGGGTGCAAGCATAGGCTTTGGGAGGTGGCAAACAGTTAAGAGCTCCCATTTAATTTCCGTTGAGAAACAGAAACAGAGAGAAAAATAATTTATTATATTTTATACTTCATGTTGAAACAGAAACTGGCAAGTAAAACATGTTTCAGGCTCACCCACTACAGTTTTGTGAAATGGATACCCAAAAGCCCTGAGCACTTTGCAGTAAAGACATTACTGAAATCAGTCCTCATTTGACTTTTACAATACTAACACAATGGCAGATGAAACATTTTAGTTTATTTTTCAACCATATCACCTACCAGTCATCAAAAAGAAAAAGGTTATGAAAACTTACCATCCTGTTCAGATGTCTTAATATTTTGACTGGCTTCAACGAAATTCCAGAATTTTTCTTGACCTTCTTCTGATAAAAATTCACTGAGTAAGAAGAGAAAAGTTAACTAAGATCTATGAATTTTCTCTCAAGTGACAACTCTAATACTTTGTAAAGCCTACAGAAAGTTAGCTCCCACCATATGTTTACCTATATCAGAAAACCATGTTACTAGAAAAAGTAGTCCAGGAAAGCTAAAAACCAAACTCCAACAAGTAATAGTTGCAGGCCAGGAGAAACACACAGTACACGAAAGAAGCTTGTAAAGCACTTACTAATCTCTCAGAGACCACTGGCAGACAGCAGTGTGCATCCTGGGAGCTCTCTTCCCTAAGGCATTTCTTTGCTAGGTATCTTTTATGAGAGACATTAATTTTTGTTTACTTTGCTGTAACAAACTGTAATTTTTTGGAACTACTAGCTCTGGTGGAGGTTTTTGTTTGTTTGTTTTTAGATGAGCAAAGTAAGTCACAGTTTCAAATCATGATGCTGTTGTAATTAACCATACATTAAGCATATTATTAGGTAGGTATACAACATGAGTAAAATAATTATCTAAACGTTGCTAACAACAAATACTTTATCATGTTTAAACTTGCAACATGCCTCACATGCTAAAGGGTGCTACAGCACAAGATCCGAGCCCACTACCTGCCACAATAGCTTGTGTGTTCATTTCAACCTGTTCTGACCTACGGTGGTAAGTAATTCTTGAACAATTGGGTAATGAATTGCAGTGCTGGCCTAAGAAAATGGAACAGCGGGAATGATTATACACTGCAGTGCTGTATTGTTCTGCAATTTACCCCAGAAAAACAATCCTACTTACCCAAAGTCTTTGAATATCATGGTTAGGTTATATATCATGTCTTTGGCACATTATTTTAATGATTTGCTTACTATTTCACAGTCTCTTACTGTGAGTTTTTCCCCAGCAAGTATCTTGCATTTCTGGGTATTTAAATCCTGGCATTAACACCTGAGCTTTGCATTTAACTGTTCAAGGATTTTCAGTCTTCAAACCTCAGCTTCTATAGAGAAGGTGACAGAAAAATAACTTCACCTAGGACACACTTATCCTACCACCCAAAGCCATGCCATCTGAATGAAACCCATCGATGCTCAACTATTTTTATGTGAACCAGTTTGCAATAACGCAGGCAGAATTCTGTATGTGGCAACACCATTAAGAGATACAAAATTAAACACACACACAAAAAGCTAGAAGTCCCTTTTTTTTTTTTGCATAGACATTTCCAAATTAGAATACTGCAAAATGAAACGATGGTGACTTGTAAAGTGCTAAGTAGACTGGGAGTGAAAAGACAGCATTTTGCTTTCTTTTTGCTTTTTAAATTGTGTCTTTAAAAAAAAATAAATCTTTACTACCATAAAAGAAATCTCCCCAGGCTGACTTGCACAACTCTTAACAAAGCAGCTGACCTAAGATAATCAATGCACAACCCACATGAACAAAAATAAACTCAAGCTTAACTGAGCTAAACGTACATGAGCAACATATATCAAAACCTGCTGCCATCACTGATGTGATGACAAGACCATGCTAAACCTCTCTATTGAGTGCTTTGAGTAAAACTTCATAAGGCAAAAAATACTATTAATTGTTATTAATGTTTGTTCTAATGCACAATGAAAGAATTTACCATGCAAAAAACTATCTACTTGAAAATATTCAGCCCACCTCCCGAAACGCAGTAATGATCACATTCAACTGTTATTGCTGGCAATGAGCTAGCAATGACCAGAATCCACAGCACCACAAACGAAGAGAACACGTTACTTTATCCTCTAAACATACTCTCATTTGTCAATGACAAAATCACAGTGCACTTACCTTGTTTCAAGTAATAAAGGAGTTGAAGACCACTTCGTAGTTAGAGATGTTGTCACAGCCTTAGAATCTCCTTTTACAAGTGAAGAGCTGAACCAGATTCCAAGAACTGCAATAAGTATTCCCATTTTATAGAAGCCTAAACAAGATGAAGAGATAAAGTTAGTTTTGCATCATCTCTTTTTATAAATACAGAATCTCACACATTTTGTGATTCAGTGGCCCATTTAATGCAGTACATCAGTGAGATAATCATACTCTCACTTGGGCTTACAAAATCAAAATACTATGAAAACATGAAAAGGGACAAGGACTTTAAGATCTGACTCCTGAGCTGCAGTTAAACCTAAATCAACTCCAGCTTCCTCTATGTTTTCCAATAAACTTGCTTCTGTTCTGGGACACCCACATCATACACGACATGCCTTAAGAAGAGGTGCTACAAACAGTGCATATTTCAAACTAGGTGGAAAACCAAACCACTGTTCATGTTACAGGAAGTACAATCACATTTTGTGTTTGCACAGATCCACCAGCTGGCATACTAACCAGTGCCAGAAGAGCCAGGCAAGGTTAAGGTTTCCTAGTCAGCCCTTCAGGTTCTGCTGGGTACTGCGGACTTCTCTGGGGAATGAAGAAACAAGCATTTCCTGGATGCACTAAGTACCACCAACTTTAGAAGCTGAAAAATGAATGAAATCATGAAGACAGACTCAAATGATACAACCTACTGTGAGAAATGAGCCAAAAATCCCACAGAAATGATGTCATTTCTTTATGCCCTTCATGGCTACTTTCATACCTATATGTTCTCTGACCTACACACCATAACAAAGCAGAGTGGAATTTCCTTGTCCACAACTTTTAAGCTTGTGGAAGACCCGAATTCTCCTGTTAGCTTTCCATTACAGTCTCCAAAAGTTCAAGCTTTTTCCCCCCCTCTCCGACTAGAGTATATTTACTCCACACCCAATATACATCCAGGCACTCTCTCACTTCTTAATCCTTATTTTTCTGGATAACTCATTTTCCATTTCACCCCTGCTACTGAAAAAACAGCCCACTCAGATTCCAGGTATATTACACCCAGCAACCTGTCAGGATCTAACCTGTGTCTCTTTTTCATGATGATCTCAATGTAAAACATAGTCTTTGCATATGTCTTCTGTACCTGTAGCTATAGCTCTACCTCTGTGTGTATACAGATTGACAAAACAACTTCATCCTACTACCTTTAAAAATTTACACTACTCCAGCTAAAAGTTCACCAGATCTCCCATGGCTCTTTCTGTATCTCAATGTCCCTTCTTTCAAAAGAAAACCAGAAATGCCCTGCTATAATATATGAAGAGCAACTTGCTCAGCTGCACACGACATTTGTTTTACGCTGCACCTGGGAAGCAGACAGATGGTGTCTTGTAACACGGAACGGTCACAGCTACCACTTGCTGTGTGCAGAGGAAGAAGCTCAGTCAATATTTGTGGAGTGAAATGTTGGCTTCTGCCAAGTGCAACAAAAAAACAAGGTCTGCAGTTCGTCCCAGGATCAGGTCCTTCGTATTCACAGCAAATCTTACACTGTAGTTTGGAACATGGAAATTAATGTACTGTACTGCAATATGGCTAAAACTCCTGTGCTGTGCTCTCTCATGCCTGCTTTCCCATTCTGTGAAAGACTGTAATAAAAACCTTTTTATATATGAAATAGGGGAAAAAGAAAAAGGATGCATTTGTCATCTGACACCGGTTCAGTCAGTGAAAACCTGCAGATACTTCTGCTATCCACACTCCATGAATAACAACAGCCATAAGACAAAGAAAAGGCCAGTATCTCAAAAAAAAAAAAAAAAAGGTAAAAATACACCCTGGAGAACAGAAGAGGTAAGAGGCACAGAAATGAACATAAGTGACATGAGGAGATCCAGCTGTGTTCTTTGTGAGGCAACAAAGAAAAATCTGAATTAAGACACTGTAAAGTGGATTTTTCAAGACTCATCTATAAATATTTTTCCTCCAATTACTCAGTTTAAAATACCGTTGACTTCTGGAAACTTGCACAGCTCCAGCCTTAGAGAAAGGGATAAATCATCCCATAGCCACGGGTCCTGCGGGACTGTGGGAGCACTGACCTCTGCCGTGTACTGTGAGGTCTGCTTGGTAGCAAACGGATAAAACACTCCACTTCGGGGAAGGGCACATGGAAAAAGACCTCCTGCTCGGACCAAGATGCCAGTGCCAGGAGGCCCCAATGCTGAAGTAAGGTACCTGTCTGAACCCAGTGCAGTGAACGGTAAAGATCACTGGTAATGCCCAGAGATCTGTAAGCATATCTTTTAAAGCGTGGGTATCATGTTGCCGTACTACAGACACTGAAACTAAAACATGGCGTTTAACTGATCAGTCCAAACTCACATGCTTGAAGAGCTTTGACCAGAAACAACTTGTTCTAGCTGCTAGTCACCATCCAGCGTGCTTTCATAAACCCCTCACCCGCCACATCGCACGGCACGCTAAGTGAAGAGCGGCAACGCAGGCACTGCTGATGACGAAACCCCCCCCCAAAACTAAAGCCTGGGACGTCTGTTCGCTAGTGGAGAAGGGCGCTTAAGCCCCGAGCTCGGTCTCGGAAGCTCTCCAGCCCCTCTCGGCTCGCACGGCCGCCGACTGACCGACGCCGGCGGCGCGCAGAGGCCGCCCGCCGTCCGAGGC
>NW_020799111.1:3509858-3530834 GCF_003259725.1 Athene cunicularia | reverse complement strand
GCTGCCGGCTCCGGGGGCGGGGGGTGATCCCGGGGTCCCTCCCCCTGGTGTGTGTCCGTCCCCGGGTTCTCCGGCGGTCCCAGGCGGTGTGCGGGGATGGGAGTCGCACCGGGGGCGCTGGGTGGGAGGAGCGGGGCGACCCCGCGGGCGCGTGGCAGCCAGCCGGAAAGCTGCTTCGGTCACGAGTGGTAGGAACAACGTGAAAATAAATTTAGTTGCTGACTCTGAAAAGCGACGTCAGGGCAGAGTTGCTCCTTTTCTCCTTTTAAGCGTGTTTGCTCCAGCTGCCTGTGCCCCTCAGCAGATCTTCTGCGTATTTTTGGCAGAAGCATCGATGAGTGAACATGGGAACATCTCATGTAGCTGAAAATGAGGTGGGAGCCCTGATTCTAGTTACTGCTGCCCTTGCCAAGATGACAGGTTTCAGCAGGCTAGCAGAGGTGGTTGAGGGGATCAGCTTCATTTTAGCGGGGTTTATACTTGTTTTCTAGCTTGATCTTCAGATACATAATGCATTAAATTATAATAGTGCCTATTTGATGCAGGACTTTATGGCAGTTACCTACATAATTATGTATTTTTCACTTTAAAGAAAAATAAGTCTCTGTTTGAAGAAGGTGTTTAGATGGGCTTCTCAGAGATGACCCCAGGTTGACTGGCATGACAAGGCCTGTCAGTTCTGAGGGGAACCAGCAGAAGCAGTGCCAGAGTTCCTAGCGTTTTCAACACTGGAATATGTTTAAGTGTAAGATTCACTGTAAGAGTGAATTTCTTTTCTTTAGACTGTTTCTGATGTGACATCTCTCACCTAGTGGGTCACCAATAAGAACTTGTTAACCTTTTTTACCTTTTTCCTCAGAGTTCCCTTTTTCTTTTTTTTGCTAGTGAGTGATGAATCTAGTCGCGACTCAGAAGTTGCTCCTAGAGAACACATTGGCCCTGGCAGCTCTATACAACCTCGAGAAGAAAAGCAGGAACCAGTGGTGGTTCGGCCATATCCACAGGTTCAGATGTTGACGCAGCACCACCCTGTCCAGTCTGGTGCACCAGTGACAGTGACAGCACCACCAGCACATTTGACTCCAGCTGTCCCACTTTCCTTTTCAGACGGACTTATGAAGGTAATGAGGAGGTTCGATTCATAGGGGAAAAAATACATACTGCAAGTTAAGGAGTTGAGCAAAAATAAATTACACCAAAGGTTTCCCTGCTTCTGTTTCTTAAGCTTTCCTTGCATGCTTTTACTAACTGTATGCTGCCTTGTGTGCTTAGCTGTTTTGTATGATATGCCGAGGACTTCATATTATCACAGTATTATTTCTGAGGGGGGTGTTTTTTATTTGTATTTTAAGAGTGATTTCAATCAGTTTCTGAAATCTTCCCTTTTTGCTGCAGGAATGGATGAGGATAACAAATTAACTGTTAATGCCTAGTGTCTGTAGGGAAATACTGTAGTCCTAACAAATCCACTTGTGACTCATGCTCTATGTTAGATAGAAACTGCATATTTCCAGTACAAAAGATATCCTTTTTTGTCATAAATGAAAATGGCCTATATCTTTCTTTTCCAGATACTTAGCCATACTTATCCTTGACTTTCTCTCCAGGCTTTGACACCCACCCACCCCCCCCAATTATTTCTGCTTCAACACTGAGCCTCATTTGCAGTTGCCAACGTTTCTGTCTTTGTATTTCTTGTAGCCTCCCTTGAAGCCCACCATGCCCAGTCGGCCCATTGCTCCTGCCCCACCCTCTACTCTCTCGGCTCCCACGAAGGTTCCTGGGCAAGTTACTGTGACCATGGAAAGCAACATACCACAAGCTCCAACAATTCCCGTGGCAACGATCAGTGGGCAGCAGGTCTGATTTTTTTTGTTGTCTTTTGGGTTTTTTCCTGTTCCAGCTCACTGCATGGTCAGATCAATACTAATATTGGTACAGCTGAGGTAGGCTCTTGCAGCAGAAGGGGAGGTGGAGATAGCAGGCTTCTGCATTCAGTGGCCACTGGTTGTTGGATTGGTTCTGCTTAGAGCATTAAACCTCAGACTCAGTTGTCACTAGCTCTTTAGAAAGCTGCTGATTTGTTGTAATCATCCAACTGACGTAGCACAGTGAGGCTGTGATAGCAGACCCATATCCAAAAGCTGCTATGCAGCTGAGTCTTTCCTTAAAAGCTCCTGCTGTTTCAGTATCATTTGGAGAATTCCTAGTGTAGCCACACTGCTGGGATTCATCACCACAGTGTTTAGCTCTCCTGGGAGCAGATTAGAAGAAACTGGTAAACAGGTCATGGTTTTGTAGTGTATTCTTATTAAACCTCTAGTGACAAAATTTGAGGGGAGGAGTGCAGATAATGCTTTAGAATTTTTTTTTTTTTCCCCCTCTAACTTTGACTTCGGAGCTAGTCCTTGTGATTTGAAACACTTTGCCATCACTCTGAAGTCTCAGGGTTTTGATATAAATTGCCTTTAGGGGGATTTGAGTTAGGCTGGCAAAGGATGTGCAGCAGCTGCAGTGGATTTTTATCTTTATTAATATCCCTGGGAAGTCCAGAATTACAAGAAAATGGAATTAGCTTGTTGCAGCGTTTGCCAGGTTCCCACCATTCTGTTGAGTTTACTGGAGAGGTGGTATGAACCTGTGCCTTAAATGTCGCAGATAGCAGAAGGCCGGTCTCTGTGGTTGATGTGTGGGTGACTGCTGGCTGACTGTCGCCCATGTACCAACCAGAAAAATAGATCAGGGAAACAGATCAGTGTTCACATCTTCCACACATTATGTCACCAGGCTCTGTAACTTTATCCTGTAGAAACTCTGCCTCTTTCTACATTCAACATGTAATGCATGCAATGTTTGTACACCAAGTATTTTTATAGAATCTCTTTCTGTCTTTGGGACTTAGATACACTAATAATGTGGCTGTTAATTTTTGTTGACACAGCTCATAGTTTATTTTGGATTTTATTTCTTTAACTCTGTAGGGGCATCCTAGTAACTTGCATCATATCATGGCTACCAATGTGCAGATGTCTATCATCAGAAGTAGTGCTCCTGGGCCTCCGCTACACATCGGAGCTTCTCACCTACCCCGAGGTAAAGATGCAGCTGTGCTATCCCTGCCTTCTGTTCACAGCCTCTCAGGGGAGCTGCATCTAGCCTTCACCTCTGAAATTCTCCTCACTGCTAACACAGCTAATATTTCAGCTGTTAAAACTGCTAGCATAAATAGGTGACTGCTGGCATTTTAAGAATTATGTTGCCTTCAGCCCTTTAGGGCAGGACTGTGTCACAGTGTATAAAATGCTGGCAGATACCAGCATATCTGTTCCTCTAGTTCTGTGCTGTTAAAACAGTGAACACTTTCAAGAAAAATTACACTGGTATAGACCGACCTGTCCTGTAAAATGTCATAGATGTTCTTGGCTGCAAACCTTGCTCAGCTGAGCAGTTGTGAGGTGTATTCTTGTACCCACCTGTCACAGGATCGCTCGTGCATTTTTGTGCATGCTAATGCATCCTCTGGTGTGCATTTGCATTTACCCTTGAGTTAAATGCTAGTGATAACTACAGGCTCTTGACTACCAGGGTTTTGGTTGCTACAGCTTACAAAACAGGAGATCAGCCCCTTTTAAAGAAGCCCTACGTTCAGTACAGTCTGTCTGATTTCTGAATGCAGTTTTACTTTCAAAAGTAGTAATTTCAATTATGTACATCTACAGAAGCTACGCAGTCTAGTCCATCAAAGGATTTCAAGGCTATTAGCCTTCTGCAGTGATTTCTTATGATCAGGAGACAGCAAGCAGTAGACAAATTAATCAAATTGCAGGTTTAAAAGATTATGTTTTTGTTGTTTTGGGTTTTCTTCTACTGCATGTGTATTTTTCTTCTGAACTTTATCAGGTGCGGTGAGATTGCTGTGCTGTCAGGTGACTTATTTACACATTACTTCAGTAATCAAACTGAATTATTTCTACTGAGTTCCGTGGCTTGGAATAGAATAAGCTTGAATTTGCAATATAAGGTTATTATAGGGGAGCAAGAAGTATCAATTGAGTCAATTAATTTAGTAAAATACCTACCCTTCCCCACACCCTTTTGTGAACTTCCTATATATTTGCAAGCCTTGCTTTTAGACCAGCGTCACCTGAGCTGACATACTCGTGAGATACATTAAAGCTGGAATACGTACCAGCTAACGTCAGAGCCTGTCTCTGCAGTCACAATGGAGCCATTTGGGTGCACAGTATTTTAACACACTTGGTTTGCTTCCCAGGTGCAGCGGCTGCTGCAGTGATGTCCAGTTCTAAAGTAACTACAGTCCTGAGACCAGCTTCACAGTTGCCAAATGCAGCTACAGCTCAGCCAGCGGTTCAACACATCATTCATCAGCCAATCCAGGCAGGTAGCAGCCAGGCAGCTCTGCAGAACGCTGACCACCATCTCCAAATTCTTCCTGGCACTTAATTGTAATGTATAACCTGGAATTGCATGTTCACTGGGCCAAGGCTACTGTCAGCTCTCATCCAGTTCTGTTTCTTGGGTACCAGTTTCTAATAGCAAGTAGTGAAATAGCTGTGTTAGTCCTGTGGTTTTATTTCCTTTGTAGAATTGGTGCCAGAAATTGGGGGTTTTTTAACTGTCTCCAAAGTTATTAGAATCTGGGAAGAGGATTTAGTTCAGAGGTACTCAAGTTTTAAAGTCGGAAAAAGTCTGGTGCAATATGCTTATGAAGATTTATTCTCAAATATATATATTGACGCAGAATTTTTTAAAATTTCATTTTAATATGCTTCTGTGTATCTCAGATTGTGTGCACATACAAGGAGGAGGTTGTAGATATCATCTCCCTACAATAGTGTTAGTGTTCAGTGTTAGGATAAAGGGTTAAACATCTTTACTTTGTGTTTTCAGTTAGGATCCTGCTGTAATCACCTCTGACTTCCTGTATATACTTGGATCAGGGTTTCTTTTCATTCTGAAGGGAACTGACCTTTGTTTTTTTTTCCTAAAGACCTTCAAGGGATCTGGTCTTGTTAACTTTGTTGGTTACCAGTTCCTATGGTACTGATTGTACATGCTTTGAAGACCAGGACAGATCTGCATAGGAGCTTGCAGGTCAATTCAGGAGGACTGAAAATATCTTAGAATGCTAAAACTTAGTGACAAGATGTAGGAAAACCACTTTTAACTAAGCAATTCCTAGTTATTCTCTGAACAGCAGAATTTCTTTTCTAAATGTGTCTCTTTGATTGTTTTTTATAGTCTCGTCCTCCTGTGACAACTTCAAGCACTATTCCTCCTGCTGTGGTGGCAACTGTCTCGGCCACAAGAGCTCAGTCCCCTGTTATAACCACAACAGCAGCACATGCTACAGAGTCCACCCTCAGGTAAAGACACTCTGAAATCTACAGTGCTCTGACTTTACAGAGGCCGCAGGCAGGGGCAACAATGTGTTAATCATCTACACCTAGAGGATTATCTGCTCTGGGGTGGTGTACTACAAAAATATTATATGCTTGCACAGTGCAAATACTTTCAATTCTATGAATAACAGTTACTATAAACATGAACTGTTGCTCTGTGTTCTGAGAAGGAAAGACCTTAATGAATCAGTTTTGAACTCCTGCTTCCTGGAAAGCAGAGTTTCTGTTGGAGGAACTTGTGGCTGTTGAAAAGGCACTTGAAAAGGCATCCCTGACAGAAAGTCTCTTTTATGGACTGGTAGGACTTATTGAGAAGTCTGCCCTCGTACTTGGCTACGAAGGGCAGATGGGGACAGAACAGTGTAGTTCAAATTTCTTGCACTGCTTCACCATGTACTTGACAGCAGTGTTCCTTTCACAGAGGAGGGAGGAGACCAAGGCCTGATGTGTGTCCCTGTGTTATATCTTTCATATTTAGTATCCACAGGGTTATCTTCATGATTATTTTTCTTTCTCTCCAGTCGACCCACCCTGTCTATCCAGCAGCACCCACCTTCTGCAGCTATTAGCATTCAACGGCCTGCCCAGCCGAGGGATACGGCTACTCGGATTACACTACCATCTCACCCAGCTATAGGAACACAGAAGCCACAGCTCCACACCATGGCTCAGGTAAACTGCAAGAAGGAAAAAACCACCACAAAAAACCCAACCAACTCTTGCTGCTTCTAGACATCTCTTTTGTTTAGAACTTGAGGGCTAAGATTAAAATTGGGAAAAGAGTTCATGTTAGGTTAGAAATTCACGTTCTTTCCGGTCAATGCAACATGATTCCATACTAAGCTATATTTTAACTTGATATATTTTAACAGTATCTTTTAACTTGGACGTTTGCTTTTTCTTTTCATAGAAAACCATTTTCAGTACTGGTACTCCAGTGGCAGCGGCAACAGTGGCACCTATTTTGGCAACCAATACCATTGCTTCAGCAACCACAGCCGGTGAGTATTCATAATACTGTTGTGAGGAGTGGTTTTCATTGTTGCTTTTTGTTGTTTTTCTCCTCCTTGGAGATGGAACCTGATTACTTCTGAGGAGTTCTTGATTTATGGTAAAGACTACATTTGGAAGTGCATGAGCAGACTTCAGAAAAGAAATTACTGGGTTCTTCAGGGAGGTTGTCTGTGTTTGGGTTTTTACCCCTCTTTGTTTGGATATAGACATATCAGTGTGATAGGGCTCCTTAGAAAGATTTTGTATGTGTGTGTTTTTTTTTTTCTTTAGGTTCTGTGTCTCACACCCAAGCGCCTACAAGTACCATTGTCACCATGACAATGCCCTCCCATTCTTCCCATGCTACAGCTGTCACCACCTCAAACATCCCAGTTGGTGAGTGATTTCAGTTTTAAGAAGAGTAACTGATGCTTCGATTCTTTTTTTTTTTTGTTTATGGTAGCAGTGTTTGTTCACGTTAGCAAATTAAGGAGGGGAAGAAAAGCAGGTCAAGCTGGGAGAAACCAATTAACAGGTCTGCTGTGGCATAACTTTTTTTAATAACAGGAAGAAATAGATGTTCTAGGAGGAGTAAGTAATAAAATGTCTCATTAACTTAATTGAATTTTTAGACAAACTTGGACCTTTTGGCATTTCAGAACCTGCGTTGTATATACTAGAAGTTGTAACTGCTTGGTGATAGAATATGGCTTTTATAGTTGATTTTGTTATTTCCTGTGTTTCTTGGGGCATTTAAGTGTAGCTTGGTCGAATTTGATTAGTGTGTTAATTTGGATTTAAAACACTAATGTCTAAAGGTGGGGATTTTATTTGCCTGGAATCTGCCGGAGATGTTTCCAACAGAAACGCATAAATTTCTTTCTGTTCATCTCTAATTTCCTGCTGACCTCTTTCTTGTTCTTTTGAGATCTTGTAATGTCTTTCCCTACCATAAATTTCCAAGGAGTAAAGTTATATATCTTCATGCATCTGTGTTTCTTGTAAAGCTTTTGTAGGTGTTCCCTTTCTTTTGTTTGCCTCTGTCTGTGTATACTTGTCTGCCTTGATCTTGTTTATCTTGATCTCTGTCAAATTCTACTTTGAAAACCTGGATAAATAAGTTTGTGGCAGCGGAATGGATTGGGCTGTTTCTAACAAAAAAACCCCAACAAACCCCTCATTTGAGCAGTGGAGTAATTTACTCTGTTAGCAAATATAATTTAAATACACATTTCTAGTATCTACCCTTTCATCAATAAAAATTGATGAAAAATGCTTCACTTCCCTTGTTCTTTCTGCCTGTTGAGGAAACCTGTCATCAGTGTGGATAGGAAATCATCTGGGGATGGAGCGGGGTTTTTTGGTTTGAATGTAAAGGGAGTAGCATTGAGGTTTTTTCCAGGAGAATTAATCTTGCTTTTGCAGTGTTTACCAACTTTTTCTTTGACTGTCAACTGATTACATGTTTGTCTTTATGCAGCTAAAGTGGTTCCTCAGCAAATCACACATACTTCTCCCCGGATCCAGTCTGATTACACAGCAGAGAGGAGTAACCTCATACCCCTCTCTAGTCACCGGGCGTCTCCAAACCCAGTAGCAATGGAAACCAGAAATGACAACAGGTGGGGAAATAACGGCTCTGTGATGAGAGTGTGTGTGAGTAGGTTTTGAGTGCCTTGCTGATTTTCTAAGTTCTGATATGCTGGAAATAATGTGTTTAAAAACCTAGTGGAGGGGGGATTTTGTAGTTTTGAATTAGTCATGATAGTTGAGATACTTGGTAGTTTATGACGGATGAGATCGCAACACTCAGGGGTGGTCCAAAGGCAGGGGTTGAAGATGAACTGTTGAACTGTTGTGTGTAATACTTGCTCTCTTTGATGCCTGTAGGCAGTCGGTGCCTGTCCAGTTCCAGTATTTCTTACCAACGTACCCACCCTCTGCCTATCCCCTGACTGCACACACCTATACCCCCATCACCAGCTCCGTGTCGACCATTCGCCAGTATCCAGGTAAGACCAGCTTTGGGACAGGCTGACTTGGATGCTTTGTTCAGTTGTAGCTTACATATGAGCCATAGTGATGGCAGAAGCCCAGAGGCTTTTATGCTGGATTCAGACAGCTTGTCACAAAAAGTCTTTGACAACTTGGCTGAGGGGAAAACCTATGGGCAGGGGTTATTGAACTACTTCAGAGGCCTGCTGTACAGCTAATAGTTTCTTGGGAGTTTCACATTTGATATCCAAGGGTTTGCATCTCTCTAAGTAAGCTTTTCATTCTACAAATCAAAACAGTTCAGCTTCTTCAAACCAAACCAGCTCTTTGAGGCATCTTTGTTCCCTGGTGTTGTGACAAGCCATTTTTAATCTCTTTCCACATGAGTGTACAATTTGAGAGAGAAACCTGAACCAAAAATGGAAAAAATAAACTGCATTGCATACTTTTGCATTAGCGTTCCATTTTAAAAAAATGGAGCAATGAGTGTGTTTGAACTGTTGCAGTAATCTGCAGTCAAAAAGCCATACGTAAATAGTCAACCCCAGTTGTAAGCTGTGTCAGGCTTTGAGGTGGGCTTCAGGATATCCCTCTCAAAAGGGACAGGGGAGCTTGTTTTGCACTTTCCTGCACTTTGGGTGAAGGTTTTAAAGGAGAATGTGCAGGTGAGTGGTGATACTTGCTGTTGGCAGCTGTGGTTGAGGGGGTTACAGAGCCCCTGACAGAACATGGTTGCAGACTGATAGGGGTTCCAGTTTTGGTAACCCAGGTGGGTGATGGTAGGCTAGTGCTGATTTTTAGAAAAGCAGACGTAGGTTCTTCAGCAGGAGCTCACTGACAGAGATGTTTTGCTTGTTAAATTGACTTGAAGCATCACTTGAAGGTATAAATTATGGCAGTAACTGGTGACAACTCAAAGCAGAGGATTCACGGTATCAGGAGGGACACACACCTGTGCTGAACACAGCCGGGTGAGGGCTTAGATAAAAGTGAAGAGGAGACTTTTTTAGAATATCATTGAGATAAGGAGAATTAATGAAGAATTTTGAGGAAAAATGCTGGCTTTGACTTTCCAAATGGTAGTTGTGTTTTATATAGCTTCCCTAAAGGACTTTGTTGCATACAAAGTTCTGCAGCATAAGGTGTTCCACTAAAAGAATTAACATGCCATACTTTATACAGAGGCCATTTTCAGGGACCTGGTGATGGATTTCAGGTTTTTGACAGCTGTTTTTAGAGTGTCTTGTCAGCACAAGAACTTGATCGAAACCCTGTGACAATGACAAAAAGAGCTTGTTCCGCGATGAGAGGGCTCTCCATTGTTAGCAAACAAGTCCATTGTTGGCAAGTTTACACTTGCATTCTGTGTATGGCTGCAGAAATCATGCTATTGTTCTGTAAAGACCGGAAAGCTGGAGATCCAGAACTGCAGGTAGTCTAACAGTATTTAAGTGCTGCCTGGGACATGCATGGTGTGCCCCATAGGGGATCTGAAAAGATGGAAACGTAGTTGCTTACAGCTGTAAATTCAAATGAATGCATTGGAGTTCTCAGAGCAGGTGCTTCATTGGCAACATTGTTCTGCCACAAAAAGATTTTGTGTTCATTTGAGCTGTGGGATCCAGCCTCTAATTACAAGCCCTGTTCTGAGCCAGAGAAGATTATGCTCAACTTAGAACAGTTTGTGCACTTGCACTAAGGAAAACTTTTCAATGATTATGTGGCTGGGGAAAGGGGATAGGGAAGTGAGCCCAGTTTTAAGGTGCTTACACTTGAGTCTTCACTTTCTCTGCTTGCTTTTGTACAGTCCAAGGTTTGGAGTCTTTTAATTGATGTAATGATAAGCTCTGTGGAAAGACAGTCTTTTGAAAAGAAATGGCTTAGGCTGCTGAGTTTTTTTGGTTTTTTAGCAGGGAAAATGCCAAGTATTAGTACTTTCAAACATTGTAAAATAAGATAGCAAAAATAGTGCATGGCTTTCTGAGACTGGAAGCTGGGTACAGAAGGGTAACTAGAGTCTAAAAGTAGAGTTAAACTTGATCTTTTCTCTTTTGTTGCAATTAGAAGTAGAAACTGGAATGGAAATAAACAGTAAAGCTTAACTCTTCTGGCAGGCAACCTGTCCCCTCCACTCCCACATTTACTACTGCAACAAGCAGTCGTTAATTTCTCAAAGCAGAATAGCTTTTGAAAGTCAGGGTTTGGGGGAGAGGTGCTGGGCGGGCGTGACGAGGTGTCTGTTGCTGCTCCCAGTTTCAGCCCAGGCGCCCAACTCGGCCATCACGGCGCAGACCGGCGTGGGCGTGGCCTCCACCGTCCACCTCAACCCCATGCAGCTGATGACCGTGGACGCCTCTCACGCCCGTCACATCCAGGGCATCCAGCCGGCGCCCATCAGCGCGCAGGGCATCCAGCCCGCGCCAATCGGCGCGCAGGGCATCCAGCCCGCACCAATCGGGGCGCAGGGGCTCCACCCCGCGGCGCCGATTGGCGCGCAGGGGCTGCAGCCCGCACCAATTGGGGCCCAGCAGCCGCCAGCTGACACCAAGACTTCAGGTAAGAGCAACCAGCCAAGTCCCTGCCTCGGCCTAGGCAGCCCAGCCCAGCCCAGCCGCTCTCCTCCGCATTAGGCTCACGTTTTTCCTTTGACTCACGAGCCTGTTACTGCCTCTGTGCTCCTGTAGTAGACGCTAAATACAGTCGTACACGACTTCTCCCAGCAAAATATTTTTTACCTCTTTCTTAATTTACTTTTCCTGAGTGTACCGGGTGGAGTGTGTGGGTAGCCTTGAATAGGTTACTTCAGTGGAAAAGACTGGTAGTGCCTGAGTTTAAACAAGTCTCTTCCATAAGGCGTCGTGGGAAAAGTCATTTACAAGTAAATGGTGTTCTCCAAACCGCTCCAGCTATACATTAAATCACTGTAGCAGTTAAAATATGGCCATTGGTAACCTGATCTTGGACTGTGATAGAAACCATGTTTCATTAAAAAATGATTGGTCTGATGAAGCCCCACCAACTTGCTGAAGAAATGGGATGTGGTATCCAAGAGAATGTGCTGTTGCAGAGCTGGCAGACATACTGTGTGGTGACCTCCTGGCTGTCTAAATGCTCTGCTTCAGTCAGTTGGCCAAACAGGCTTTGGCAGAAGGTCAGAACATAAACACAGCTGATGGTGCTTCCTTACAAGTGGCATGTATTGCCACGTAGACTCTACCAGGAGTGTTACTCTGTTGACCCAGTTGTGTTGGTGATCTCCCTAGCAATTTCTGTGTTTTCCCTTTCTTCTGGAAGTGATTATTTCCCTAGCAGCAGTTGTTAGGCAGGAGATGGTTTCCATCTTCCCTGCAGAAGGTTCAGTGATCAGATTGCTTGTATCGAGGTGCTGCTTACAGAACAGTCTGAAAGCACTGCAGGTGAAGACTGAGGAAGTCAGAAGAGAGCATGGACAACATGTGCTCTGTAAACGCCTCCTTTGTCATCAGATTTCTTTAAGTAACTGCCAATTTTTCTTCTCTGTATCTATTCTTTTCTCTGCTGTGTCAATGTCCATCCTTCCCAGCAGTAGTCTTGGCAGATGGAGCCACCATTGTAGCCAATCCTATTAGCAACACATTCAACACAGCTTCTGCAGCAACTACAGTTGTGCAAACCCATAGCCAGAGTGCCAGTGCCAGTGCACCAGCCCAGGGCTCTTCCCCGCGCCCAAGCATCCTCCGAAAGAAACCAACCACAGATGGGTGAGTAGAACTGAAGATGACACATGAATGACACTTGGGCAATCTAGCCCAGCTAAATGAAATCATTTCAGTGGAGATAAAAAGTTCTAGCACATTATTCAGTCAGCAGTGGTTATGAGTAACCTGCTGATCTGTGAAACACACTTCTTTTCCTCCCCCAGGGTAGGATAGAGTTTTCTCTTACTGTCAGCAATAAAATGAGAAAAAGGAGAGTTTGTCTCTAGCTCTTGAAAATGACCTTTTGGGGGAAAGTGGATTTGAGGCTTTCTTGCTTAGTGTTATGAAAACAAAGAGTTCATAATCTACTAAAATTAGAATTCTGTGCTTTGTCTTCAGTGCTTTTCTTGGAAGAATATGTGGATGACTAGAAAGGATAGGATTAGTACCCTGCTGTGAAATCTGATTAGGAAAAAGGGAGGGAGTAACTTAAACTCTTAAAATATTTTATGTTGTCTGTCTAATTTTAAATACCTTAATAAAGAGGCAAAAGACAGCTTTAGAATTAACAATGCATTTCCTCCCAACTAATGACTGAAAACATTTGGAACTGATGTGTTCTATGAGACTAAAATTGCATACGTTTTTTTATTTGGGTGGAAAGCTTTTATTAAGGCAGAGAAACTTCAGGCTGTAAAACTGAAGAAGAAATTAAAGCAGCAGAGGTAGATCACTCAAGAATGTTTCCATTTGAGAGGTTGATTATTTTGGACAATTCGACTTTCAGCTCCACAAGAGACTGAATAGTCTCTAAAATACTTTTCTGCGTTCAGCCCTGTGCTGCCTGACATCCACATTTAGGGCTTGAGGTCTTGGAGTCAGGCTTTGACACAGTGTAGTCCAACTAAATGAAGCAGATGCCTGTCTGAGCACTGTTTAGTTCCAGGTGACTTGCTCAGTCTTGAAATAGCTTAGGACGGTGGCATGACCAGACCTCCCTTTGTCCAGTATTGGAGCCTGGCAGTCTCAGTAGGATGCTCTGTCTGGCAGGATAAAAGTAAAGCTGTCAGTCTTGGAGAAGCCCCAAATGGGAGTGAGACTAGGCTGAAGCAACTAATCTTTTATCTTTAAAGAAGGTAAAACATCTAATTTGAAAAGTAAAATGAGACTCTTCCTGTAGTTAATCAGTTATACTGAAGACAGAGCACAGTGGTACAGCTGTAACTCCTACTCTGGTTTGGGCAAGAGAGGGTTGATTCCTTTGCTCTCAGTGGTATTTGTCTTTGCATCAGGGAAGTTGTTAGATCTGTTTGTCTCTCTCACAGGCTGGCAGTCCGGAAAAGCTTAATTCCCCCTCAGCCACCTGAAGTAGCTAGCACACGTGTCGAGAGTACTATGCGAAGCACATCTGGATCACCAAGGCCTGCTGGGTAAGACTTTAGGAAAAAAAACTGCATCATAATAGTTTCATTATATTTGTTTGATTTGTATTCTTTGGCATTCAGAGTGCTTTCTTTTGGGGAAACTTAATCTGTTTTGAATTTGTCAGTGTAATGACTTAACAAACTGGACTAGCTTTGCTGTTGTGAAGCTGAGGCAGTAGCCTTTTAAAAGACATGGTTTATGAGCTTTCACAGAAACAAAAAACCCTCTGCTGTGGTAAAGGATAGGCCTCAACTTTTTTCTACACCACTTGGAAATAATGCTAAAGAAAGATAAATGGAGCTTCTATCTTGCTTCATTGGATTTCAGTGGATTTACAGTTTATTGTTTTATAACTATCAGCCACGGTGGGAGCTCTTGCTCTCACATGAGGGAAATGGGGGCCAGTACAGCTTTGGTTAAAAGTTCCGCTTGTCTGTATTCTGAAACTGTCTTCATCCTTTTACAAGTTACCTGGAATTAGTCATGAGATTTGCTTGTTAGGGTGAGTGGAAGAAAATAGCATCTATGATACATACAAAGGATTAGAAAGGGAGTGGAGGAGAATATGTAGCTGTGGTGACAGGTGTCTCCTGTTATTAAAGGCATTACTGAGCCAGGTGTTACTTGTGGATGCAGGAAAAACTGGATGGTCTGAGCCCCGCTTGGTTTGTTCATTTTGTGCTAGGTGGCCATGACTGAGCCGCAGTTAACTTCAGTTTGTTTTGCTTTTTTTACATTACAGTGCCAAGCCAAAACCTGAAATTCATGTGTCCATGGCCACTCCGGTCACTGTGTCTATGGAGGCTGTGTCTAACCAAGGCGGCGAGCAACCCACCATTGCAGTTCCCCCTACTTCCCAGCAGCCCCCCTCTGCCATTCCAACAATCATCGCAGCGGCCAGTCCCACTTCGCAGCCTGCAGCAGCGCTGTCCACCATTCCAGGAGCTGTCCCGGCTGCTCCACCAACTTCTACCGCAATTGTGGCAGCACCCGCTCCTCCATCAACCATGAGCGGTGCCCTGTCAGCAGTGCTGGGTCCTGCAGTACCAGAGATAAAAATCAAAGAGGAAGTGGAGCCTATGGACATCATGCGACCAGTATCTGGTAGGTGGTGGTTAATCATCAGATAGCTGCTTTTGTTGTTGAGTGGAGAAATTAGGAGGATTTCAACATGTCATTTCATTTGCAGGATAGACATCTCTTTCGTGGTAGCACAGAACATTAGTCAAAGGCTTCCCATATGCCTTTGTTACTCATAAAGTTCTTCCTCGCCTTCTCCCTAATATCCCATTAAATCACTTGTTATTGTGACTGCTTTGTTCATGTTCAAATGGTCCAACTCCAAAGAGTCCGCATGAGTTCCTTGCTTAAAATGCACACACTCAGTAGCAGCACCAATATATTATGGATCAGCTCAGTCAGTTTCAGTTTTCTCACATTCCTACTGTTCAGGTCCAAGGGCCTTTCTTGTATATGAAGAATTAGTGACCAGAGTAAGACTTCATAGGGCCCTGCTGTGATTCATGGATACTTTTCTCTAGAACTTTTTAAAATATTCATTGTATTGCCTTACTTATCCAGCTTGGCCATAGCTGCTATCATGATCAGTAAAATTCAGATCCTCAGGGACCTCCTGTCAGGCACTGGACTGTGGCAAAATGATATGAATTCATCCTACGTTCCTAAGTCTGAGTTCTGTTTTAGTTGTTGGTTTTATCATTCTCCTTAAAGCTGTACATTATCCTGTGATGGAAGAAGCTGCTTGCTACAGGTGTCCCTGGAGCACAGGCAGATAGCATTGGGCTCTTCAGGGTGCTCTTGTCTCTTACGGGCAGTTGTGGGTATGCCAAATTGTCAAGAGAGCCCATCCCAGAAATTTCTTGCTGCACCTGGGTCACAGTTGGTTGAGCTTTTTCCCTCCGAATGGCAAGGACTGTTCCCTCAAGCTACCTGCTGCTCCACTGCCCAACCTCAGAGGTTTGTGTGCAGTAACCTGCTGATGCAGTGCTGCTGACTTGGCAGTAGACTCTTGGGAGGATATTGCAGTCCCGGTCCGATAGCGCTGTGACTCTGCGAGAGGAAAGGGACTTGCTTCTTACTGACTGTGACCCATGCTGGCGTACGTACAAGGGTATCTTTTTTTACTGTAACTCAAGACAGATGCTAGCATGGATTCCTTCTTGTGGCCAACTAACATAAGCTTTAAATATGAAGGAACTAAGGGACAATTGTCTCTTCTTTCATTCTTTTCTGCTTTTGTATATGAGACACTAAAGATCTTAGCGTATAGACTTGTCCTAGCAATTGCTGCTGTTTTAGTATCTGGCTGACTACACATACAGAGCTGACGTTCTCATACACTTCACGCTCCTCGCAGTGCGCTGAAACAGGAACTACTGTTGGAGGTAGTGTTCAGTGTTAGTATGTTACCTTTACACCACTAATGGCTTGGGCTATTCTCCTCTTTTCTTCCTCTCAGCAGTCCCTCCTTTGACTACAAGCACCGTGTCTCCATCTTTGGCATTGCTGGCCAACAACCTGTCAATGCCTCCAAGTGATTTGCCACCTGGTGCCTCCCCGAGGAAGAAACCCCGTAAGCAGCAGCACGTCATCTCCACAGAGGAGGGGGATATGATGGAAACAAACAGCACCGATGATGAGAAATCCACTGCCAAAAGTTTGCTGGTGAAGGCAGAAAAGCGAAAGTCTCCTCCAAAGGAGTATATAGGTAATGTCATCTCTGATGTCTCTTTTCATATTCAAGCGTCTGTATTTTCTCTCCCATTTTGTTTCTCAGAGAAGGTGCTTTGTCATTCTTCTGCTTCCTAAATATAAATAATACAGAATCCAAGTATCTGTTCCTCAGCACTTTCTGTATAGTGATATTCAGGGAGAATGACCTTCCTCAAAACATAGAGCATCTTTTTGTGTGAGGTGGTAACACCCAACAGAAGATCACTAAGCACTGTGTCACACTGATCTCCTTTCACCTGCATAATTATAATAATACAGTTCTCCCTGGATCCTTTTCTAGATGAGGAAGGTGTAAGATACGTCCCTGTGCGCCCAAGGCCGCCTATCACGTTGCTCCGTCATTATCGCAATCCTTGGAAAGCTGCTTACCACCACTTTCAGAGATACAGTGATGTCCGGGTAAAAGGTCAGTCTGCTTCTTGTAGTCTGACAGTTTTGTTCGTCTGGGATGAACCACCCCAGCGTACCCATGAAGGGTGTCCTAGGAGCGTTCTTAGCTAGTGGGTGGTGATAGACAGTCCCATACAAAGGTTTTGGTTGCAAATTGGAAAACAAGGGTTGATCGAGTGAGCTAATGACTTGCATTAGCTGGATGTTGCCTAGATCTCTTCCCATGCTCAAGATAAAGTAGGAAAGAAGGGAAGGACACTACACAGAATTCACTATAATTTTGTAAAAGTCATACAGTTATTGAGAAATCTATTCATGTACAGTATGGAAACTTACTATAAGTAATCTTTGAAGAAGTGACATGCTGCAGTGATACGCTACAGTTTAGTTCTCCGATTTTCTTACTACCTAACAAACTTGCCAGTTTAATCAAAAACATTATAGATTTAGCATAACTAGTCTTGTCAACTAACAAATGGGCTTTTAAAGGAGGGTTTTTTTCCTAATACGAGGAAAATAAAGATCAGATACCATTTTTTAAGCTTTTTAGCTAATACCTTAGAAGTTTTAAGCAGATTGGGTTTTCACAACTGTAAATACATCATGGACGGGGTACATATGTATTTCAGTGGTGAAGAATGGCCCTTTTACTTTTTCATGCAGGATGTTTGAAATGCTGAGCACTACATCCTTTAGATGGTGATAAAAATGTGATTTTTCATATTTTTTTTTTTCTGGCAATATGGACAACCTGTTAATAAGCAAGAGCAGTGGTCAAATACCTGTCAGATGGGTAGTGATTTTCCTGTCTGAATCCAGCCATTGCTCATTATAATTTCTTAGGATGTATGGAGACCAGGATTTGGGTTAATGTTTTTGTTTGAGACGAGAGGCCTGGGGAACTCCTGAATTAACCTGTCTTTGTATTTCCTGGTGACAGAAGAGAAGAAGGCTATGCTACAGGAGATTGCCAATCAGAAGGGTGTATCCTGTCGTGCACAAGGGTGGAAGGTCCATCTCTGTGCGGCACAGCTGCTACAGCTGGTAGGTGAATGGGGCTTGCCAGCTTCCTACGATGTGGGGGAACACAGAGTGGTGTAAGACAGGAGGATGTTTTTACAAACTCAGTACATGGTCATCTGACGTTGGGATACCATAAAGGAGCTGGTGTGTAGTGCCCAAAGGGAGTGGGAGTGCTTTCCCCTTTCTCAGGAATGTGGCGTAAGTGGCTTGGAATCTTAGAGTGTTGATTTTGATCCAGACATAAGAGCTGATGTATTTTGTACAGATGATCAAAATTGGCAACTCCCTCCTGCTGATGCACAGGTCTGAAGAAGCGTCTGTTTGGGATGGTGCGGCTGATCTGAGGAGGCAGCACTGATCCACATTCCTGGATGCTTCTGTTTCAGGTTGGGGGTGAGGTAGGTGCTCTGCATTCTAGCACCAAACTCCCCAAAACCTCTGCATTCCTGGAATAGTATTGTGAGAAATAGGGGAAACAGTTCTGGTTAGGATCCATGTTTGTTCAGAAGTGGAGCAATCCTATAAATAGAATGTTAGTAAGAATGATAGTGCCACACTCTATGTTAGAGGCTCCATCTTCTGAATTACTAACATGAGCAGCTGAGAGGGGAACGGATTATCATTTTATCTGTGTAGCTTTCTTAATGTGGGCAACTGTTTGCTGGGCTAGCAGTGAGCCTTCTCATGAAGTGCTAATGTCTTTTAGACAAACCTGGAGCACGATGTGTATGAGAGACTGACTGCCCTGCAGGAGGGACTCATTCCCAAGAAAAAGGCAGCGACCGATGATGACTTGCATCGAATCAATGAGCTGATACAGGTAGGTGCCTGGGGCCTCTCAACCCAGCAGAACTGCTTTACCCTTAATTACACAATACCCTGCTGCGCTTTAAAAAAAAAAAAAAAACAAACAAACCAAAAAACCCCAAACAGCCAACCAAACAAAAAAAAACACACAAAAAATCCAATAGGTACACTTCTTATGTTTCCAGTGTCATCAGTTACAAGTCTTATCAGGAAAAGGTGCAGGGATTGCTTAGACCAGACAGTCTGCTCTTAATGACGACGGTGTTTCATTTCAGGGGAATATGCAGAGGTGTAAACTTGTGATGGATCAGATCAATGAGGCTCGAGACTCCATGCTAAAGGTCTTGGATCACAAGGATCGTGTTTTGAAGCTTCTAAACAAGAATGGAACTGTCAAGAAAGTGTCCAAATTAAAGCGAAAGGAAAAGGTCTAAAGCCAGAAT
The DNA here is from genome assembly GCF_003259725.1 of Athene cunicularia. Taxonomy (NCBI): domain Eukaryota; kingdom Metazoa; phylum Chordata; class Aves; order Strigiformes; family Strigidae; genus Athene; species Athene cunicularia. Next base: position 3,511,904 of record NW_020799111.1, on the reverse strand, counting down.
AATGACTCTGGAAATGGAGAACGTGTACAGAATGGAGCTGAACCTTTTTGTAGTTTGGGTTTATTTTTAAGCAGAGCATCTGAATAAAAAGGATGAGTTTAGGGAACAGATGGACATGTGAAGCCTGTTGATCTGAAGGGATTGTCACAGATGTGTCATAATGAACAAAGATTTCTCTCAGGCTCATCCCTTTTTAAAGTCTTTTCAGTCCCATTTTGTTTAACCCTCCTGATGTGTCAGTGCCTACTAATTGGATCTAGTGATGCAGTGTGTGGTGGACAGTGCTCTTCTGTTCCGCAGCTTAGGGGTAAGTGTACACACAGTGTGTGTGCACTCGTAACACAGGAGGTTCTGCAGGGCCCCCAGGAGGCTGACGTACAGCTATCGACCCAGACAGTAGCCGTGCTTCACAGTGGTGAAAATGACACTGCTTTCAGTTACCCCATTCAGTTCTTGTTCTTCTGACCTTCCAGTGTCTCAAGTAGCCTTCTTAAACCAGTTCCACTGCACTAGGAGATCTGCCACATTCAGAATCTCCAATGGCTCAGAAGTCCTAGCTGTCAAGTTGAAAAAAAGGAAAAAAGTGGGGGGGAAAATCATTTCAAAGTGGTTTTGTAGTGTCTGTGTGTGTGTGTGTGTGTGTGTGTGTCTATGTTGGTGCTCTGGGATACTTGTTTTGAAGTACCTCTTGCAACAGAGGGCTTCCTGTAGCTGGTGTAATGTTAATTGTATGTACCACATACATCCTGAAAACATTAATAAAGGACTTGGAGGTTTTTGTATGTGAGCAGTTTGTATACCTTTATACTAGTGAAACCATTCAACCTGTAAACCAAAAATCAAGATAAAGCCTTGAAAGAAGCATTTTGGGGAGAAGAAACAGAATGCTGGAAAGTAGTCAGCCTCTTGTGATGCAGAGGGAAGGATAACTTCATTCACATTTCAGCTCCTAAAGGTGCAATATGGATTGTACGCCATGTAACCTTAATGTTTCAGAAAGGTTGTCAAATCAGTTAATTTTTAGTCTCCTCAGCAGGAGGCTTCAGTTTCATTAACTAATTCAGCCTTAAGAATAATTTTTTTTAATCTTCATCCAGTTATAGGGCTGTTGTCTTGACTTTATCAGAAGTTTGATTAGAAAAAAATGGCATTTAATTCCTCATTGGATTTTTTTTAAACTAGGGTAGTAAGTACAATTCACACTTTTTAACACGTGCAAAAACAACCTATTTCAGATTTATCTGGATAGCAGTCTCATTTTTTTCATATTACCTTGATTTTACTTTTTAAAGTAAAAACACTTCCACTGTAAGACACAATTCTAGTATAATGATACTACTTTGGTAATAGGAAAGTTATGATAATTGCCTGTTAATTTCCTTGGCTAGAAGAAAGAAAACATCAAAATATCCCTACAGTTTTAGAAGCCTGCAAGGAGTGCGTGCATACATGTCTATGCTGAAATGGAAGAGACTTGGGCACAGCACAAATTAAAATGCGGGATTTAAGACCTGAGAAGGTGGGAATGAAATAAACTGCTGCTTATCAACTTGTATTTCTGGTGCTTCAGGATGCTGTTTAGCATTGTTGATAAAGAGCTTCTGGATAAAATCCAAGGCATTACCAGCAAAGGGTGAGGTATTTGGCGAGGAGGAAGGGAGGGAAGGATTCTTTCAAGGACTGCGGAAGTTAAAATATGCTCTTAATCCCTTCTTCTAGGCTATTCTCTCTGATTCCTTGGAAAGACTCCTGTAGTAACCTTAGCTTTCATAGGCTGGCATTAAGGCTATCTAGACTGAAAGGATCATGCTCTTCCATAACCTTGGGATGGTTATAATTTCAGCGTTGTCCTAGTGCTGCAGAAACCATCTAGATTCTGTAGGAGAAAGTAACATCCACTGACATTTGACTGGATTTCTACAACTGCTGTTTTCTTGCCTCTTATTATCCTTTATGGCTAGGTGAGGAATGGTATACAGAAATTCTGGTTTACCATCACGAAGAGCTAGGGCAGTTTATGTGTCTCGAGGCTGAATGTATCGTGTG
>NW_020799111.1:3488803-3509808 GCF_003259725.1 Athene cunicularia | reverse complement strand
ACCCTGCACCAGCTTCGTTGCCGTTCTCTGGACACGCTCGAGTCATTCAATGGCCTTTTTGTAGTGAGGGGCCCAAAACTGAACACAGGAATCAAGGTGTGGCCTCAGCAATGCGGGGTACAGGGGTCAGATCTCACCTCATTTTCTCCTCAAATTACATTGTGTGCTTGCATATTAAGCAATGGTTGCCACCACAGAAGTTGCTGCCCTGGGCCGGGTGAGCCGGGGACGGTGGCCGGCGGAGGCCTCCCGCGGCGAGGAAGCGGTGCCCTTCGCTGGAGCCGACCGGTGCAGCCGCCTTTGTTAGGCCCCTTCTGCCTGCTGCAGAGGAGGATAAATGGAGAAGACCTCTTTTCTGCCCCCCGCCACGTCTTCAATTTAAAATGAAGAGTTATGTTTTCAAATAAATACTTCTCTTTTCCCAAAACGTGACAAGCCTTCGGTGATAACTTGAAGAGGCTCATCTATCCCAGCAGCTTCACTGAGCCATAGTAGATAACTTTTAATAGGCACTGAAAAAATTACATGTTCACTATGTCGAAGTTACACTTTTCTTTTTCCTGTTCTGTTTTTTTTTAATTACAAAGGTAGAGATCAAAGGGAAAAGGATAATTAGGTCTTGTAAATTGTCCCTTATGCAGATTATTTTTTATAAAACCTTGAGGTGAGGATTCCTAAACAGAGTAAGCACTGCAAGCGTATGTGTTTTGTGGTGAGAGGCACGTCTCTCAACATGTCTTACACCAGTTCTGGTTCAGTTCAGGATTGTACGACTCTTAAGATGGCTGATGAAACTTCATGGATAAAGTTTGAATTGTTTGCAAGTGCAGAGAAGGAAGGGAGTCATCACACTACGCATTTCAGTGCATGTTACATCCCCCCGTTCTCTGTGCTGTCAGTTCAGCCATCCGTTAAATACTTGGAAGAGCTGGAGGGACGCTCTGGTGAATAAAGTAGCAGCCTGGTACTCACAAGAGTGGAGTGTGCCTTCCAGTTCACTGTGGTGTGCTCTGTGACTTACATGTCCGTGCTTTTAGCCCCATTTGACAGATGGGGAACTGTTTTACACCCCACCCCACCCCCCCCCTTTGGGTGTTTAGATCTCATGCTGATGATGGTATTGCACTTCAGTTCCCACCATTGACATGTGGTCCTTGCTGGTCATCTTTGTTCATCAGTGCATAGGCTTTCTTCCCTGTATTTGTTCCACCCCTTCTTGTGATGCAAGAGCTAGCATTCTCTTCTTTGCGAGCAAAACACTTTTTTTATACCGTATCTGTTTCCTGTCATTACCGCTTCCCTCTGCTCAGACTGTGAGCAGTCTTCAGCTCTTCCTCTCCTGCATATCCTGACAGTACCCCCTACACATTTACTTATAAGCACTGTTGATTTCCTTAATCCTAGAAAGTAAATGCAGATTCTAGTTCGCAGGGTTTGGAAAATAGCCTGTTGTTTAGAAAATGGTGGTTTGATGCTTCTAGCTTCTCTTTGTGTCTTGCCTAGGCTAGTGTGAAATCAAGGGCAGCACCCCTGAGAGTCCAGGCCTGAAGGTGTCAATCGGAGTTGTTGTCACTCTTCTGTTGAGAATGGGGAAGTGGGCTTGTGTTTTTTCAATAGCTTGTTTGCCACTGGTGGAGGCACTGACCGAGTGGGAATGGGTGATCCAGAAAAGCAGTGGCCGGGGTATATCTGTAGTCCTAAGTTTTTGTTTTTCTTCTGTTTCACACAGTTTCATTCCATTTATAGGAAGGCTGATTATGGGGAGGTTTTTTGTGTTGAGCTGACAGTTAATGTGTTCAGTACACCTCACCAATAACTTTAAAAGTGTGATTTCATGCATGTTGCATATGTACGCTATCAATTAACGGTAAAAACACCCATTCTGCTTGCTGAACTGGCTTTAATTCTGCAATTAATTGCACGCTGTAAGGGTTTTCTTCCCTTTTTTATTGCAAAAGCAAACTTCTCTGACACCTTAGCAGAAGCAAAGAAGCAGCTGTTGGTTTTTCACCTGTAACTGTTTTCTGTATTGCTTTTTTTTTTTTTTCCCCCGCACCCTCCTTGCCAGGGTTCTGCAGTGCTCCAGGCAGCGAGTTTTGAAGCAGGATGGGAAAAAGACGCTGTGTTCCTCCACTTGAGCCCAAGCTGGCAGCTGGCTGTTGTGGGGTAAAGAAGCCCAAATTGTCTGGGAGCGGAACGCACAGTCATGGGAATCAGGCCACAACTGTACCAGGCTCCAGTTCAGGTCCTCTTCAGAACCACCAGCATACAGACGGGAATAATGGAAGGGAGAACGTATCTGACTTGACTTTGGGCCCAGGAAATTCCCCAATTACTCGAATGAATCCCACTTCAGGAGCTCTGAGCCCACTTACTCGGCCCAATGGAACTGCCAACAGCACCAAGAACCTGGTGGTGACAGCGGAGATGTGCTGCTACTGCTTTGATGTACTCTACTGTCATCTCTATGGTTTCCCTCAGCCACGACTTCCTCGATTTACCAATGACCCCTAGTGAGTAAATCCTTGTGCGGGAGGAAAGCTGAGAAACCAGCGTCCAGAGCTGTGGTTTGGTTGGGGAGGGACAAAGGGCTTCCTGTGGAGAATGGGAAAACTGGTGTGCAGGGAGGAAGGGGGGGCATTCTGCTCTTGCTTTGTCTACCAGAAACAAAAAGTACACAAAAGAGTACAAATATTCTGTTATGTTTGTTGGTGGAGATGAGTGGAGCTTTGAAGAGTGGCCTTCAAGGGAGAACATGCTCGACAGAAAGAGAGCTAGGCAAAATAGGAGGAAGTGTGCTTCTTCAGCTCACAGTCTGATGTGTTGCATGAGACCTTGCATACTTTATCAAGGAGTGCAAACCCACTCCACGATAACATTCTGTTAAAGTTTGCTCCCTTCTCTGTAAATAGATTCCGCTGCAAAAAATTAACTGCACTGTACTTCCCATAAAATTGTACTAAAAGAATGAGTGAAACTGAAATTAGAGTTTCCAGAAAATATTAAAATAATGTCCTTAATCTGAAGAGGATCCTGCTTTGAATGTCAGGCAATAACTTTGTGAAGGGACAAAGGGAATAGACTTCCTTCTGCAAAGCAAATGGCAAGGGAATAAAGTAAGAAGTTGAAACAAGTTTCTGGCTCATCCTGAAACAAATGCTGAGCTAGTGATGATTGGACAGGGACACTCACAAGGGTGTTCACCTCTCCAGCTTAACGGGTTTAGCAGGGAGGGGAACCAAAAATTTGCCAGCTGTACAACTGAAAAACTGTTATGGAGATAGTGCTAGTTGGGCAGTATGGGGAGAAACGGAGAGTTAACTTTCAAGGATGATACCAAGGTTAATAAGAAAGGAGGTGTGTGTGAGAAGAAGTGAGGAGAAGGATTTATGAACGTATTTTGCTTTGGTGAGGTTTAGCTAATGTTTAGCTGAAGGTTGAATGCGTAGGTGTGGAAATGTTAATGTTGTTGAAATGTTTGGTGGAAGAATTATACGGGAAAAATCAATGACAGGTACACCTTCTGACGCTCCTCCAGGGGCCACCTCCAGAACAATAGATAAAATAAAAAGTTGTTGACATCCATAATTTATGTTAATGAATTTTAAATTGATATAAAGGAACAATGGCTTAAACAGGTCAAGGACTTTTTCCGTGTATTGAATGTCTGCCCACCTTATTGGTTATCAGTGTAGATGTAGGTTGTGCTTCCATGCAGTTATTATCTGAGCAGGATTATGGATACATGTTCTGAATGCTACTGCAGGCTAAGCTGTTTAATATTGTAAATACAAGTGAATGGAGAAATACTCTGGACTAGAATATAGAATAGTGCCAGGGACTCCCCAGACTGAAATATTTCTGCTGTTGTTTTTCATACCTAAGCTAAATAGGCTCCTTTTAGAAAATGATACTGTAGTCTGCTATTATTTTGTCACTTGAAATGCAATGGGGTTTTTTGGTTGTTGTTCTGTTCTTAAGTCAGTAAGAGAGATTATTTTATACAGCTTCATTATTTTTGTGTTAAAGGAGATTTCTAGCTGGATTTTGTTGCTGTTTCTGTTGACTAGTCTCAGAAAGGGCATTCTGTCAAGAATATCAGCTCTTTGAATTTTATGTCCAAATCTGAAAAGTTAAAAATCATTCATTGGGCATTTCTGTGCTGATAATTTAAGTCTTTTGATCGGCACTCCACAACAAAACCAGCTCTTCTCTTCCCCTCCGGGCAAATGCGTACCTGAATTTTCTTGTGTTTCAGCATTTATGCTGTTGCTTCTAGCAAATAGTTGTATGTGCCCCAGGGAAAAGCATGGGGTTTGCTCTCTTACAGAGCAGCACGCAGGGAAGATTTGTCACACCTGTGACGGTAAAGTAATGAACTTCAAACCAGATGTTATCAAACATAAGAGTAAGCAAAGTGAAAATACATAAATAATTTGTATTGTTGTCCTTTGTAACATAATTGCTGTCAATGTAAGAAATCTTTGAACAAAACAAAGGTATATACCAGAAGTCTCTCTGGACAGACAGAATAGAGACTGTTGATGGAAGGAAAAGAAAGATGCACAGGTTTGTCCTGACCTATTTCTCAGATAACAGATCTTTTAAGTTGGTGGTGAACCCTAAAGTAAAGATAAGAGTAGTCGTGAAGGTGGGGATTCTGCATAAACAGGGTACTAACATAAAAGTTACAGGGTTATGACTTGAAAACCATTGTGAATTCCCATTACCAGCTTGAGAGGATATGCACATGAACAGATCTTGATGGGACTTAGGGAGCTGGTAGATACCTATGAAGTAAGCGAATTTTACGTACATGTTAGCAGTGACATTCAGAAATCAATGTAGAGAAGGTGGCAGTGCAAGACTCATAGTTATGTCTGAATTAACTTGGTAAATGAAGAAAATAACCCCTTTGCTATTCAGGTTATGGGAAAAAATTACAATTTTGAACTTGTATGGCATGCAAATAGTTGATGGGCTACTTCCACTTTTGTACCTCAGTCTTTGATTTTTTTAATAGCAGGTATTACAAACTCCTACTAAAACTACACCATGCAAGTTTCTAGTTGCTGTGCAAGACAAATAGTAAGATACTTGCATCAAAAATATCTATACTGTAATATCTTTCTTCCTAGAGCAAGCTAAATTCTGATTTGAACAGACTATATTTTGCTACTTTAAAATTCTCTTTGTAGTTGCGCTTGTCAGAGCTAGTTTTTAGTTGTTGAAATTCCCCTCTCAGCCTAGCGCACCCTCATCAAACACACCTAAGTAGGACGTTGTGGCTGGGGGTTGAAATGGTTGCCATAATCTGCTGAGGATATGCAAAGTACCGGTAAGTGCTCTTGGGTGAACATGGGCAAAAGATTGTTGTGACTTTTCTCAGTACATCTGGGAAATACACTTTTCAGGGAGTGGCTGTGGCTTACTGTCAACTGCACGTGCAATTTGCTAAGTGTTTTTATTCTTCAGATACAGAAACAATGTCTTTTCTACGGTGAAAAACTTTATAATAGTGAAAGTTTATATACTTGTGCAAAATCATATAGGTTTTTTTAATGCCTCAGTAGTTATGGCCACAGTGAAAAATTGTTTGAAATGTGCTTTAAGATTTTTTAAAATATGACAGCCTTCTGAGTGTAATTATCCTGTCCTTTCTGGTAATATCTCTTCTATTATAGACGCAAAAAGCTGTGTCACAGTTCAGTGGAAACATCTTTTTTTTTTCCTTTGGAAGGGGAAAGAGGTGAATTGGAAATGTGAACCTGTAATTTGAATTGAGGAAGAGAAGGAACTTACTTAGATTTGTATTCTGTCAGTGATGCTTTTCATTTTCTCCCTTCTCTTTTCTGTTTGGGGTGTCACATGGGCTAAGTAACAGTTTCAAAACTTTAATTAGATTAAGCAAAATTTCCATTGAGCTTGTGACAGAAACGTTATCCAGAAATTTCCTCTGTAAATTTAGTATCTTTTTTTTTGAAAGCTTTCTAATGTATTTTCTTACGCTTTGTTTCTGTTTTCTGTTTCAACGTATGGTAGCTAGATGAAATTGTAGAGGAATGATATCCTGCGAGTGCCTTGAAGTGGTGTTGGAAAACTAGAACAGTAAATCCTCTGTCTTGGTCAAGCAACTGTAAGGTGCCTGGTGGTTGTGGAAGAATGTTTCTGCTTCCTCTGTGGGAAAGTACTTAACAATTATCACTTAAAGGCTATTTGCTATTTTGGGCAGTACTTCTGCCATAGGTCACAGCTGGTAACTAGATCCTGAATGATGGATTATGCTGTGATAGAGTTTTCTAATTCCATTGTTGCTTTGAGGAATATCACTGGGAATTGCATTGTCACTACAGTTTAAATTATGTTCTAACTGCTTAGACATAAGAAGCTCTGTTGCCTGTATTTGAGAAGTCGTCCACACTCCATGCTGCTTTTGTTCTCCCAACAGAATCTCTTAGCATTTTTTGTAATGTTTGCTGCAAAGATATATTCCTTTCAAGAGCTTCAAGAGTTTGAGGAAAGTAAGTGTCTGAGCTCTGTTGTAGAATCAGTTATTCTGTTTTCATGTTTTAGAACTCCTCTCAATGTTTGCTTAATCTCAGTTATTTTCTTAACGCTGCATGTTTTCTGTCATGTTACTTATCTTTTAAAGTCAATAGAAATCCACAGACTGATGTTTGGAATCACTAATGGCGAACTTTCTCATTTATGCTTGGGTTTGAAGTGACCAGATCTTTTATTCAGTACTCTCTAATCTGAAAAAGTAAGATCATTCATCCTGTTTTTATAATTAATCAGCATCATCAGTTGTCTTGCAGAATTTTCCAGATGTTCAGAAATTCTTGTAGAGCTGCAGGCACCACCATCCTTTCTTTACTGTTTTTCTCTACCAGCTGTTTGCAATTTCACTCACTTTTTGTGGAAGTGAAGTTTTTACATTTAATAGTCGTCTTTACCTGTTTACCTCTTCACAGAGCTCTTCTGAATACTCTTGTTCTGAACTTCTCATTCTTTGAGGCTTAATCACGGCTTTTAGTTTAACAGATTGAAATGAGCCTGCTGAATTTGAGAATCTTCTGTTATGCCTGTAAATCTGTGATAGTAGACAGGAAAATGGAAATCCATGTGATGTTTGAGTAGGAACAATACAGTGATTTAGATATGTGTTCAACAGGAGAGAATATGTGTAAATATAAATCAAATGTAAGGTAAGCAAAAGCTGTGAACATAAACTGTTTGAGCACCCAGAACTCAGATCCTCATGGAAATAACAGGGGGAAACCAACTAGGCTTGCTTTTTATCCCTTTAAAAAAAAAAAAAAAAAAGAAAAGCTTTTATTGCAAACCTGAATTATAGATGATTTGCAGAATGCTTGGGGATCTTTCAGGTTCAGCGGTACTATAAATAAATAATCTTATTTGCTTCACCTATATTTATTTTTATATGGGTTGTCATGTAAACTAGTGGATGCTACTGAGTGGGGCTGTTACTCAGAGGTAATCAGTGGGGTCAGATAACCATGTCACTCGTCAGAAGACAGCGCAGAGTCTGACCAGGAAAGTGCTGGTGGAGGATTTACAGAGTACTGGTGGAGAGGGAGGAGTATGCCGAAAAGCTGGGGGGAGATGCTGGGTTTTTGCATTTGGGGCTGTGTGGGTTTGGGGTTTTATTGCTGCTAGATAGCAGGTGAGAAAACATGCTTATTGGGGTTTATTAGAGGAGAGAAAGAAAGTGAATGCATATGTGCTCTTTTACACCCTGTTGGTCTCCCCTTGGCAACCAAATATCTCTAGAGGCTGGAGTATTTCTCTTTTTTACCTTCGCAGTCCACTCTTTGTGACGTGGAAGACGGGGCGAGACAAGCGGCTTCGTGGCTGCATTGGGACCTTTTCAGCCATGAATCTTCACTCAGGACTCAGGGAATACACATTAACCAGGTAATTATGTTGAAAATTAATCTGAATAAATCTGAAATTAGTTTCATTTGCTGAAGATCTGTAAGGATTCAAGGTTAAGATGTTGGATTGGCATAGTTCAATTTAATATGCTTCATGATAAAATAAACCTGACAAATGTATGGATAGTTAGGGTGAGAATATATTAGGATTTAGTGGTACATCTTTGCAACAGGTGAATTTTGATTGACCTTTTAAGGCTAATGTCAAATCTGTTTTGCATACTAACCGTTTTGACATCTTATGTAGCACATAATTTTACTCCAGTGGCAGTAAGTGGAGGACAGCATCAGGAAGTTTGCACTGGTGTTTGCATAATACAGTTCATTAGATTAGGAAGAGATGCAAATCACTTTCTCTGTATGTCGTGGTTTAACCTCAGCCAGCAATTAAGGACCATACAGCCACTCGCTCACTTTTCCTGCTCCCAGTGGGATGGGGGGGAAGAATCGAAAAAAAGTAAAACTCATGGGTTGAGATAAGAACAGTTTAGTAACTCAAATAGAATGAAAAACAGTAGTAATAGTAATAATAATAATATTAATAATAATAATAATAATAACTGTAATGAAAAGGAATATAACAAAACTCATGCACAAATCCAGGCTGGGCGATGAGTGGATGGAGAGCAGCTCTGAGAAGAAGGACTTGGGGGTATTAGTGGATGTAAAACTGACTGTGAGCCAGCAATGTGTGCTCACAGCCCAGAAAGCCAACCGTGTCCTGGGCTGCATCCAGAGCAGTGTGAGCAGCAGGGCGAGGGGGGGGAAATTCTCCCCTTCTACTCCACTCTCATGAGACCCCCCTGCAGTGCTGTGTCCAGCTCTGGGGGCACCAACAGCAGAAGGACACAGACCTGCTCGAGTGGGTCCAGATGAGGCCACGAAGATGATCAGGGGCTGGAGCACCCCCCTGTGAGGACAGGCTGAGAGAGTTGGGGGGGTTCAGCTGGAGAAGAGAAGGCTCTGGGGAGACCTTAGAGTGGCCTCCCAGGAGTGAAAGGGGCTACAGGAAAGGTGGGGAGGGACTCTTGATCAGGGAGTGTAGGGATAGGATGAGGGGTAACAGTTTTAATCTGACAGAGGGCAGATTTAGATTAGATATAAGGAAGAAATTTTTCCCTGTGAGGGTGGTGAGGCCCTGGCACAGGTAGCCCAGAGAAGCTGTGGCTGCCCCCTCCCTGGCAGTGTTCATGGCCAGGTTGGATGGGGCTTTGGGCAACCTGGGCTAGTGGAAGATGTCCCTGCCTGTGGCAGGGGGTTGGGACTAGATGAGCTCTAAGGTCCCTTGCAACCCAAACCATTCTGTGATTCTATTCTATGAAAAAGAGAGAGAACAAAAACCCAAGAAAAGACAAGTGATGCACAGTGCAGTTGCTCACCATCTGCTGATTGATGCCCGGGTAGCGGTCCACTCTTCCCAGCCAACTCCCCCCAGTTTATGTACTGGGAATGATGCCCTATGGTATGGATTAGCCCTTTGGCTAGTTCAGGCCAGCTGTCCTGGCTGTGCTCCCTCCCAGCTTCTTGTGCACTCCCTCGCTGTCAGAGCATGGGAAACTGTAAAATCCTTAACTTAGGATAAGCACTACTTAGCAACAACTAAAACATCAGTGTGTTATCAACATTATTGTCACACTGAATGTAAAACGCAGCACTGTACCAGCTACTAGGAAGAAAAATAACCCAGCAGAAACCAGGATACTATGGTAGCAAAAAGAAACATGTTTCATGGAGGCATAATCAAAAAAGAAATAATGGAGCATTGGTGCTTGTTTTAGGCAATATATCTTTTCTTTCCTTTAGTGCACTTAAGGACAGCCGATTTCCCCCCCTGACCCGCGAGGAGCTGCCCAAACTCTTCTGCTCTGTCTCCCTCCTCACTAACTTTGAGGATGCCAGTGACTACCTGGACTGGGAGGTGAGAACAGGTGCATTTGGAACTCTGCATCACTCTCTCGTTCCGTTCGGGTTCGGGTTAGTACATGGTGATGTGTCTCCTTCGTTACAGGGGTGTACGGGGATAGAAGAAACTGGGAATAGGAGAAATGGGGCTGGAAAACTAGAAGGGAGGAAGAGGATGGGCTAGCAGTATGCTTTTGCTTGGGAGGGGATCTGAATGGGAATGAAAGAGATGTGAAAGTGTTTTGTGGATTTGTCCCAATAGGAGGTGTCAATACATAAGTAAAAACCTGGGAAGTATTTTGGTGCTGTGAATAGAAACTAGGAATAAAAAAGTAGTTAAGTTTGAAGATATCAATCAGTTTTAGGACCTTGTACATGGAAGTGTATTTAGTTCAAGAAGGATTAAGTAGAATTTGTGGTTTGGCAGTTTTAGGCATGACTCGTGTAGAGAGCCTGTCTGTCTTGGCCAGCATAAGAGATGGAAAACTGTCAGACTTCTGACAAGACTTACTGCAGGAGAAGTGGCAGGGAGACTGTTAGGCTCGTCCAGGAAGGGTGGTAGGGGTTCTTTATGCTGCTAAGAGGGCAACTTGTGAGACCTGCCTGGCAAGAACGGACAATGGGGAACCTTATCCAGGCAAAAGCCAAACTGTCCAGAGAGAGTGAGAGAGATTCACGGTGTTGTGGGAATGACAACTTGATCATGGACTCAGTGCTAGCAAACACCTCTTATTTGGCTGTTCATTTCCATCTATAGGTTGGGATCCATGGGATCAGAATAGAGTTCATCAATGAGAAAGGTGTCAAACGCACAGCCACGTATTTACCTGAGGTTGCTAAGGAACAAGGTGGGTTTGGGATGGCAGCCAAACATGTCAACACATTGTGTCACAGAGTTGGGTAACATAAATCTATGTATTTTGGGTTTGAATTGCAATGCTATCCTCATAGCAGTGCCATGGAGCCACCAGGCTTAATCTGGATAACTGACCCCTGATACAGCTGCTGCTGGGTTTTCATCTGGCCTTTCTCTCATCCTACATCTGTGCACAGTTGTATCTTAGAGTAAAAAATGGTTTTAGGGTTTAAGAAATAGAGGATCTCAAAGTATGGATCTTCCAGCTTCATTGAGCATTGCATCTTTCCTCTTCTATGTTTCTTCCACCAACTAGGATAACTGCAGGCTGCACAGCACCAACAGGAGAGTCCCTTTCCTCCTCATTCTTGCTAAAGTAGCATCCTCCAGATGAGGGCAGGAAACAGGGCCCCTCTGGAGCACACTTCCCACTCAAATATAGTAGCGGTCACCATGGTAACTGCTCAAAATATTGCCTCCTTTCCTCCACCTAGCAGAGTGGAGTGGTCGCATCCTCCTGGCTCTGGGGCAAAAGACTTAAGGTAGGAATTTTAACTCTGATCTCTCACATAGCAGTGCACTGTGCTATCACTAGAGCATCAGGTTGATCCCAATTTGTCTATGTAAAGAGCTAAGTATTATCTTATTTTAAGGCTTAGAGAGCTGAACTTGAGTGGCACATGATAAAACAGTTTGGGGTCCCTGCAACAGAAGCAAGGCACAGACCTTTGTAAGAAGAGAGGTCATACGGAAAATAGAATTACTATTTGATAGACCAGTTCCAGTATCAGTTAAAAGGGGCTGGCATGTGCAGGTAGTGTGCATGCATAAGACCATGTATGTCCAGTTCAACACTGGTATTTCTAAAGCTCAAAGATTCCTGTTTAGTTGTTTGCTTTTCTAGAGGCCTTTTAATGCATCTCTTATCTTTTGGAAACATTTTTACATTGAAAAATTTCCCTTGCTTCTATTTTTCAATAGACTGGGATCAGATCCAGACCATAGACTCCTTACTCAGGAAAGGTGGTTTTAAGGCTCCAATTACCAATGATTTTAGGAAAACGATTAAACTCACCAGGTAAGCAGAGAGATTTGTTGTCTTTTAATTTTACTTTGTAGTGTTTTGTGGGTAATTTAAATTATTTGTGCTTGATGTAAATCTTCATGCTTCTTTCAGAGGAGAGGTGTAGCCTGAAGGACAAAATCATAAATGCCACATAAATGCTAGGCATATAGTGTGTGTGGAATGAAGTGCAATATGTTTGGTCCACAGAGGATTGAAGTTAGCATTTTCTGAGAGAAGTGCCACTGGTTTTAATATTATCATCCACATGAAGGATCAAAAGAAGCAGAGCCTTTGAAAGTAAAAAAAGGTTGATTCTTCTCTATTTTTACAATGGACTTCCTTTTCTCAGTGTGCTCATCTGTGGATGGTGTAGCTATTTGGAGGTGACAGCTGTCTTAAAACCAAACCACACTCAAATTTGGCTGGTTTTCAGAATTTGCTTGCTTTTCTATACCCCCAGCTGTCCTATTGGTTTCAGCTCCCTTTATGTTAGTAAAAATTGGGACATTCTGGTTTTGTATAGAAGCACTAATTTATCAGGTCATTCCTTACCTCTGGAGAAATGAGGTGGGTATGCAGGGTTTTTTTTAACAGGAGAGGACAGGATGAAGGTTTTCATTAAAATCTGGTGTAACATGGACTTAGTGCAATTCACGACCCCTTTGAAGTTGCCTGTTGGTTAGCATGCTGTAGAAGCACCTGGAAATCTCTGGTCTCTCAGAAGGGACTCTACCTTTTGTGAAATTGGATTGCACAATGTGGACTAAGCTGCACACATGCTTTGATAAACTGCCCTTTACCCAATTCTCTATGATTTTCTTTCACTAGCCTTTCTAAATGTGAAGATGATAATCACAAAAGTAAATAATAGTGAAATACTGGTTATTTAGTCTCTGAACCTGAGTCTTCTTCCAACAAACTTTTCATGCCCTTTTTTTTTTCCTTCCACGGCAAGTGGATTAAAAGAATACAAATTGATCATTTGTTTCCTGTGTGGTACTTCAGGAGTCCCTGTAATTATGATTGCTTTGAATAGGGCTCAACTTTTGGGACACTGAAGCTAATTCAAGCTTGGATGGGTTATTCAGACTACTGCGTGAGACAGTATCAAAGAAAGTAGTGGGTTCCTCTTGGTCAGTATTGGCTGTGAGCAAAAAGGTGATCAGGGATTAATGTTTTTTGTCTAGTCCCTTCATACGGCGTAGTCTGTTGACATTTTTTCTGATGCTGTTCCCATAGGTACCGCAGTGAGAAGGTGACAATCAGTTATGCAGAATACATGGCTTCCCGTCAGCATTGTTTCCAGAATGGCACTCTTCATGCCCCGCCCCTCTACAATCATTACTCCTGACACACGGCTGCATGACCAGTCCCACTCCCCAGTTGCTGCCAACGGCTACGACATCATTGGGGCAGATGCCTCTTCTTCCTGGTCCAGTTACTTCTATTACTGCACCATTTTATGATGCTAGCTTCCGTTGCCAAGTCTGCCTTCCAGCTGACCTGGGGGGAGGATGGGAGCATGACAGAACTTCAGGGGCCCAAGCCTTATCTCAGCCTTCCCTCCGAGCGGGGGTTCAGTTGGATCGGGGCTCCATGCCTGTGAACTGTCGTGAGGTGCAGAAGACCTCTAGGAGTGAAAGTGCCACTTCGGACTGATCCGTTCTTGTGTGTTACCGACGCTCCGGAAGCTTGAGTTGTTTGTTATGGAAGCCCCCCAGATCAAGTAGGAGCATTCCCCTGGCAGCCTGGGCAACGGAGTCCAACAAAACATTTTTTAGGTTCTTTTTAATTTTTTTTAACCTCTGGTATCTGTTGTGTACCGAGAGCTGATTGCAGTCCCCACACATCACAGGCGGACATTATGATATTGGGGAGGGTTGAACATCTGGATAGCACCCCATCCTCACGAACAGAAAACACTTAAAGATGTGAAGAACCTTTGGATGGTATTGCAGATGAATCCGTTATTTAAATAAACCCTAGAAGGCTTTAATTATCAGATCTCACTATAGGTTGGATTCTTTAGAAATATTTTTGGTTTACAGTTTTCTGGGGTTTTAGACAGTGCTTTGTAATGCAGCCTGCTATGAAATAGAATGCTGTTAAGCCTGTAAGAGTGTGACACGGCACCTGCCGTGTGTGCGAAGGACAATGTTCCTGAGTGTCCCTGGACAGTCTTCTCTGTTACAACCAAGGTTTGTGCCCAAATGTTTGTAATGGAGCCTGATTGGATTAGGGATGGGGAGGGATTGGCACATCATTCACTGACTGTAGTCATACAAGCAAGATAGTGACTGAAATTTGTTTAACTTAAGCTAACCGTCTCGGGGACCTTCCTTTTGATAGGACAGCCACTGTCTCTGGTGTGACTATTGATCTTGAGAACTGTGGGTATTCCAGTTTATAGCAGGCCTATGGAATAGAGCTCTATAGTTTCACTGGTAAGTTATACAGTTTAGTCATTACCACATCAAGGCAATGAGAGGGGAATCCTGTATTACCCAAAGTGTGTGGAACTCATGTGCATTCTGTATTTCTTCTTCCATCATTGATGATTACAAGAAATACTCTCTTAAGAGGCAGATAAGTTACTCGGTTGTTATTCTGCAGCATCATTGAGGGATGTCATAAACTCTAAATTATGACAGTCTCTCAATGAGATCACTGGACTTCAAAACATAATTTGAGGTTGGTTTGTTTTCTAAGTTTCTGGAGGGTCAGCAATGATCAGGAAAGAAAATACAAGTGCATAGCAGAGTAATGGCTATTTGGTTGCATCTGTCTTTTAAAGCTTGCTTGTGTGTGGTAATGATGGCTTTTAAAATTGGCTGGTGTTTCAAGCCTTAAATTCTCTCCTGGCATGGCAGGGAATAGGGCTGGTAGAAAGCTCAGAACTGCATGCTGCTGCTCCTTCTGGTCCTAGAGAAGCAAATAGAATTGTGCAGTTTTGCTTCATGTGGGTGTAACGTTCTCCTGCTGGAGGAGAGAGACGTGAGGGAAAGGAGGGGGTCCTATTCTGGATAATGGTGCAATATCGACCCAGCTTTCCTCCTGTACTGGGTCATTCTTACAAATTGCCACTTTTCCCTTGTGATGTTGTTGAAAAGCAATTGAATTTTAAGGGATTGTTTCATGATTTCCTGCTGCTGAGAATAAATCAGTCTTGTTACAAACTCGAGTGGTTTGTAATTACTCTCCCAGGTGCCGTGTAGTGATGGGGGAGGGTGGGGTCAGCTCTGGACATACCATTCACCTTTCAGCTGTCAAACAGTATGATACATAGGGCTACACTCATTACTGTTCAAGTGTTCTATGTTAGAATTTAATTTCTAAAAGGTTTAAAAAAAGCAAAAAAAATGGTGCTAAAACTTCACCCCTGAGCACGCTCAGTGAGACTGGTCATGCAGGCATATAGTGCCAGGCTTTTCAACAATATTGTTTCTTTTTCAAATGTTTGCCCTGTTCTGTGTCTTCAACAGTGTATAGTGTTTTCCTGATTTCATTTTATTTGAATAGGGGATGACTAAGGGGTGGGGTGGGGAGGGTTAGCTGTCATTTTTAAAGAACAGAATTTTAGGATTGAGTGACTTGGTTGGTTTAAGACTGAAGTGGGCTTGATGGTTTGGGACTGGGGAAGCCTTATCCTCTCTCACTTCCACTTCCCCACTCAGTCTGTTTAAAAAAAAAACAAAAACAAAACAAACAAAAATGCCTCTAAATATATACTGTGGTCTTGTCTTGTTGCAGTGAGAAGAGAAGCTAGCAAATCAGAAACACTGGTCTGCTGCCTAAGAAACAGGCCCTCTCAGCTTTACTCCAATAAGGGTCCAGCTACAAAATCAGTTGAAAAGTGTGTCAGTAGTTAAGTTAGCTCAGAAAAGTGTATGACAAGGACAGGTGGTCTCAGGAAATAATCCCATTTCTAGATCATTACATGGCAGCTATGCATAAGGATGAAAGAAGTGAACTAGAAACAAAACATACTTGGAGTTGCCTCAAGATGGAGGCAACCAAAATCAGTGACCAATTGATGTAAGAATTTCTCCATGGTTACTTGGCTGGGACAGCAGGTTGGAACTACTTCTCAAAGCAACTGTGTTACCTGCTTTGATCTGGATTTTAACTCATCCTTAGAAGCAAGTGCCTTTTGGTCTAGAAGGGCTTATTCTCATGACAACCACAACTGAGAAATAATCTCACTGCAATTATGAATTGTCTTTGTTTTACAGTAACTACAGGAGAATGTCTTTGATCACTGGAGTCTGTCAGTGTTGGAATGTTTCCACTGTGAGGTTCTTAATTTTTCTTTTTTTTTTTTTTTTCATAATGTTCAACAGTGAATCTCAACTGAGGCCATTTCAGTTTGGGAACGTTTTATGGTCAAAATATCACATATCTACAATTTATCAGAACAAAAATATGTAAGAAAATCTGAGTTCATTTTAACCTTTGCACAGAATAATTTGTTTTCATAGTACATTAACAAACATCTGCAATCTTCACTATTAGTGCTGTTTTCTGTTTGTATTCTGGAAACTACATGTTGTTTTGTTGGGTTTTTTTGGTTAATTTATTTCCTTAAAGCAGGAGACCTCTTTTGACCTTCAGTGCAGAGATGTCAGACCAATTCTTTGTATTACACTTGGTTGCCTCCTACCTATATAATAACTTCTGAGTGTAAATAATTGAACTCTATCCTCTAATGAAGTATTGTAGAGAATAAACCATAATGGATAAAGATTATTTGTACTGTCCTCTTTATATGGTTTCTCACAGCCTTTATGGGGGATAAGATGAAATCTTTCTCATCTAGAAAGATGAACAATATACTACATGTATGAATATCAAACCTCTAAATTACATTAAATGTTCAGAACCAGGGAGGTTGCCAGAATGGGATGACAGCTGTCTGGAAGCACAGAAATAGTCAAGACAGGCTTATTAGAAGAAAGGAAGGAAAAATAGTAGGAAAGTTAAAAACAAAGATGAAGTATATTTCATTAATAATGACATAGCAAAGTATCTTTGTATCCTGAAATAATGGTTGCTTGACAGTAACTCTCTGTTAGTTGTCATGATGATAAAATACATAAAGCACATACATACAGAATTCTATATTGTACTGAAAATCCTGTGTTTTTAAATCTGGGTTAAACTACCAAAACTGTTCTGTGGTTTTTTGTTTATTAAAATGAACTAATGAAAACAGATTATCTGTACTTCACAGGTTGTAGTCTTCAGGTCATGTAAAAATTTTATTTCAGGAAAAAGAAACACCCATCTTTCTAGATTCATACCAAATATTTTAATGTTTGCTTTGGGACAAGATCAGTTGATCTGTATAATAATTTTGATGTACATGCCTCTGGCTGAAATGTGTTTTTCCATACACCTTCAGGTTATTGCTCATTTTTTATCTATGGCAGATGTATAGGTAAAGATCCTACATTTCCTGTTTGTGGTTCTTGGGAAAGGCAGCCCTGGCTATCAATGAAGAACAGGCATAACACCCCCACAAAAACCCCAACCAAGCCAAGGGGGAAGGTAGTTTTGACTTTAAATATGCCCAAGAAGCTCATTGACATCAGTGCAGCTACAAAGAAAAAAGCTATTTTCAGAAAATACGCTTCTGATGTTAATAAAACTAGAAAGTAAATCCCCTATGCAATATGAGTAGTGGGTTGAGGAGGACTCTGGCTAACATGATTTCCAGGTGACTTATTGTGAATTCTGAAGTTAACCATATAACTAGCATCCACTGATGTCCTGTGCCCAGGTAAGTTATCAAGTATATTCTCTTAGCTGCTTTGTTGGCTAGAATACAGTGACTTATTTGTATATTTTTATGGCATGTGTTTTTCCTTTTTTTTTTATTTCATATTGGATCAGTTGGACATAAAAATCTTTGGTGTCTTTCATTGGAGGTTCTTTCATGCATGTTGCTTTCTGTAACTGCAGTAACACTGGGCAGTTCACCACAAAGATGACGCCAGATAGAAGGTACATACGACTGCACACTGAAATAATTAAATCCAGACTAAATATAAACCAGGATAATTCTCCAGAAAACACTATCTTCTGGTTTTACTTCCATTTGAAATAAGGAACAAAATGAATTAGTCATCTAGCACTCACTTCCTTCTAAGAACAAATTTCAGGGAGGGAGGTTGGGAGAAATTTCTACAAAATGCTTCAAAAAAAGAATACTCAAGCATTTTTATTCTAACCACACACAAAAAAATTATTTTTGGACAAAATCTGTATGATACACTATCTGATTGTGATTGAAAAATGCCACTTCTTGAAGATAAAAATTAAAACCAGAACACTTTCCGATGTGACTCAATACATTAATTTTTACATTGACCTATGCATTATGAGGCTTGCTCTCAATTGTAGTACAGGGAGCCGTCGAATAGCAAAAACAGTTTAGGAATTTTTCTGCAGTTTGGGAAAAGATGACCTGTGAGTATGTTTGATCACTCCCAAAACACAGAAAGCCCAGAAGACTATTGTTAGCATGTTCCTTAAAACAAATTTGTAACTTACAAATTGACCAATATCCAGAGTATTGAACCATGTTTTTTTTCCTTTTATAGTCAGCTAGGCCACACTTACCAGATGAATTCTGACATAAATTATGTATTATACAACCAGTTGATAGTATGTTTAGATATTATATATGTATTAAAAAACAGATCATGTAAGAGCCAGTTTTGCATTTAGACACTTATTATCACTTATTAATATAACTGTATCTTACTCATGTTTCTTCATTATAGTTTTGGACATGTTCTTTTAAATGGAATAAAAGTAAACAAAGATAAAATGGTATGAAAACCTAAACCGTTACACTTTAAGACAGATGAAAGAGCATGTGTGCCTTGTGCAATAATGGCTATTGTGGCAGGTGGTGTTCTGAGCAGGTGATGTTATCTCCACATGGATTGACTCCTGTCACATGCTAGAAATGTTGATGACAATGAAAAGAGATTAAGGTTTCAATATCCTAATCTTACCACTTTTAATCCATCAAAACCTTTGCCTTTTTTTTTTTAAAAAAAAAAAAAGGGGGTTTTGACACCACACAAAATATGTAATTGCTGCTAGAAAGCTTAAAAGCTGCTAGGAAAATAAAATTTCTTCTGTTGGTGAATTAGAAGGAAAGCATATTACAAAATATGGTTATACTAATAATAGAACATCCTTGCTATTCCTTCTTCCTACATTTTATTACACAGAGGTATTTAGCTAAGCTTTTTTTTAAGATGTATGTTGGTGCAATTGTTAATGGGTCTGTTTTTAAACTGTGGCAATACAGTAATTACCATTGTAGGTCTGTCTAACAAGACACTACTGAAAAACATGTGTCCAGCAAGGGTCAATACTTTTTGCCCTGGAATATGGAATACTAGAGGGTCTGTTCACAATAAATTACATTTGGCCTTTTTTTTTTTTTTTTTTTTATATAATCAGTTCATTTTAGGGTATGGCCAGTAAATATGCCTGAAACTTGCTATAATATTTCACTTTATTTTAATCTAGCTCATCTTCCTTTTTAATGCACATTTTGCAATTGAACTGACAAATGCTGAAACAATCATTATTAGTGAGGAAGAAGCCAGTGCATTTTAAAAATAGCAAAGAAAATGTCAGGTACTCTGTTATGTTTGGTTTGTTGCAGTAGCTGAATGGTTTTTACTGTGGGTTTTTTAAGTGCATTTTAAAAATTCTTTAAAAAAAAGAGGTGAGGAAGCAGGTTCCGTTCAGGAATGTTCTTATTCGTCTCTTAGTTGACTCTGGAGACCTTAACCAAACACATCAGTGATAATGAACCTTTATCTTTTCATGATAGCCTCTTTAGCTGTACCTATAAACTCTTGCAAGTATCTGGCTTTCTCTTAAATGTTTTTGGATTTGTATGCTTAAGTAGAACAGATCCTTGGGGAAAAACAAAAGTGAAATTAATAACTTAAACCTCTGCAAGCTACCTAGTGCACCGAGAATCATCATGTTCTGAGTAGATGAGCTATTTGAGAAGCCATCAGGATTCCAAGTGATTTTAAATGCTTCTTTCGTCAATCTGGCACGGATTTCCTTGTAAACTTAATTGAAATTGTTTAATTTGCCAGATGTTCCCCAAGATATCTTCATTCCATCTTCCTGAACATCTTCCTGCCTGTACCACTTAGCAAAACAGTTTTCAATCAGTTTCTCTGCCATGCTCATTTATTCGGGTAACAAACGTTAAAAATCTATGATTTGACTCTCTTATATTCTTAATAGTTTATTCCTAATGCATCCCTTTTCCCCGCACGCAGGAAACAGTTCACCTAGGCACAGATGCAAGTTCAGGAGGAGTGATTTCATTGTAAATCCTCCAACGGTCTATTTCTGTCTTTCTTCAAGGGTGCAGGATGACATAGTAAGGTCTGGTAAGATGATTACTTTAAGAGTCTTAGGCTGGTGAGATGCATGTCAGCTCTCCAGGGAAAATACTACTCCGTAAATTATTTTGCTGTGGCAGCGTTCCCATGACTCGGTGTTGGGGGAGCCATCACCGTTTTCGGCCTGCTTATGACTTTTAGGGATCTGTAGATTACTTCTGGATTATCTGAAAAAGTAACCTCCCTTTCAAAGCGTGTTATTTATGGTATCCGTACTCCTTCCTCACAGAGTGTGGTATATTAATCACAGTGAGCTAGACAGAAATTCTGGCACAGGCAGTTACAGTTTTCCTCAGGTCAAGGTTTGCTATCTACCTGGAGGTGTTCTGGTAGAAAAGGGAGTAAGTAGGCTCCAGCTCCCTGATGCACTTCTGGTGTGGAGCCGGACAGGCGAAGGCGCAGCTGCTGCCTCGGCGCCCTCCAGGCGCTCCCGGGCAAACGGTGCTGCTGCGCAGTCTGGGGGGACCAGCAGAATTTTAAATTCTGCAGTTATCTCCTCAATGACGGAGCAGAAGGCGCCTTCCTCCGGGTTTGCTCGTCTACGCGGTTTTCCCTAGCGCCCCCTCGGGCCGCGCTTTACGCCTGGTAAGACTCCGGGCCCACAACGGTCCGTCCGCTACCCGGCCTGTCCTGGCGGAACGCAGCCCCAGCACCCTGGGGCTCTAGGAGCCCATTTCTCTGCGAGCCCTAAACCCACCCTGAACGCCGCGAGGCTTTTTTATACCCTCCCGGGACACCCGCGCCCTCCCGGCCCGGCCCGGCCCGCTCCTCCC
>NW_020799111.1:3483774-3488753 GCF_003259725.1 Athene cunicularia | reverse complement strand
TGTCAGGTTATAGCGAAAAGATTCTTGCGGTTTGATATAACCATTACTTTTTCACTGATGTTTCTTGACGTTAGTATAGTGCTGCGTTTTAGGAAACCAGCAGTCCAGAGCCTGAGCTGTAACTAGGGTCACTAAGTGTCTGTGTGTATTTTTCAGAAAACCGTTCAGAACAAATTCCAGAGCTGTATTTATGCCTCAGAGCGGCCCTGGAAGAGGAGGGGGAAAAACAAAACAAAAAACAAACAAAAAGCATAATGCTGCATTTTTGAGTTATGAACAAAAGCATAGTCCCAAAAGGCTGGGTTTTGGATGGTTTTTACACTAAAATCTATACATGTTCAGCCCAAGTTCCTTTACCAGTCCATGCAAAATAAAGGTTGCCAGACCCTTTCTAGCACTGCCCCATGTCTGCCTGCTTTTATAAACCAGTGCTGAAGGACACCCCGGGATGCAGCCTCAGCCTGCTGTTCTGAACAGCTCATACTGCTGATGTTGAAAAGACCTTGTCAATGGAATAAATATTGTGATCATGATGATGAACGGAGTTGGCTAAAAAGGGGGTGAAAATCTATCAAGATTGGTTAAAACTTTTTCTGGTAATAAAATTCCAGTAGGTTAATTAACCTTTTAAGTAAATGAAGCCTTTTAAAAAACATTCCGCCGTGTCCATGTTTACTCGGAGGCTTCCAAAGCCCAAAGACGTCACTTCTGAATTTTCTGTGTATTACAGTTCTAAGTACTTTTTTCTAAAGCAAATATTTTTCTAACATTATTTTTCTAAAGCAATTTTTTTTCTAACATTACTTAAGTTCTGCCAGAAATGGGTGAAGACAACATACTGCAAAAATGTGACAAATCAGAAAGTTAGGGCTGCAAATGTAAAATGTGCGGTCAAAAAGACAAACAGATTAGATTGTCAATCAAAATGGTGTAATTTTTATTGGCATTTTCAGTACGAAATGCTGCCCAATCATTGGTGAAAGGGGTTGCACAATTGCTGTGAAACACACTTCATTTCCTTACTGCCCAAAGTTAAATTTACATGCAAAATTTTTATAAGTGCACTTTTTCATCCATGCGTCACCTTTTTTTATGCTGGTGTTCATTCATTCAAATGTAGAATTTGAAACTGCGGAAACTCTTCTAAATTCAGAAGTCCATATGCTGCTTGAGCATCGTAAGCAGCAGAATGAGAGTGCAGAAGATGAGCAGGAGCTCTCAGAAGTCTTCATGAAAACCTTGAACTACACAGCACGCTTCAGCCGCTTCAAAAACCGTGAAACCATTGCCAGTGTCCGTAGGTGAGTGGAAAAGTTAGGGTGTAAGACTATACTGGTGATTTTGGACTATAATGTGCTGCTTTATGAAGGTACAGTTTAGTGGTGTTTCCTGATTTGTACTATAATTCTGAATCTGTTTTTTCTGAAGAGCCATGAAATTTGATCGTAATTCTTCATGGAGGCCTTCTGAACTGCTTTGTTTTCACTATTTAAATGACAGCTGGTTGCATTAAATGGGAGGATTTTCTAGACCTGGTGGAGTAACTTGGGGGAAGTGGAGTTAGATGTGACTTTTTTTTTCTCAATGCAATTACATAGTGAGTCTTCCTGAAAAAAACATTGCCTTCAGTGCCAAAAGTAGAGTGAAACAAGATATCTGTTTGGTTTAGTTTATGCCCTTTTATATTTCGATCTTACTTCTAATTTCACCAAGTTGTTTTCTTTCCTTACAGTTTGCTGCTCCAGAAAAAGCTCCATAAATTTGAATTGGCATGTTTGGCTAACTTGTGTCCTGAGACAGCTGAGGAAGCAAAAGCCTTGATTCCTAGGTGAGCATTTACATACCATTAATACTTTTCTGTGATCTGAAGCCAGCTATGGGCAGATGCCCTCTCTTCAATCCAGCTCTGTTGACAGAAAAACTTCTGGTCTTGGTCTTTCATCATCTACCCATTGATCTGACATTGAGGCACTATTTTTAAGTGTCCCTAATGCACTTCCAACAACAGTTACTGGATTGAGCGAAAACCGCTTAAATTGGGGTTTTTAGCCCACCCAGGTGTGGTTTGGTTTTGTTTTCTGTTGGAGTAAATGACGGTGCTCCTGTGAACTGTTTTGTGGATAATGTACAGGGGAGCAGTATCTTGATTTGTTACCTCATGGCCTGAGATAGGGGAGGGAACAAAACGCTCATCTGAATTACAGTTTCTTCCTTATATGCTAAAATTTCATGGCAAGACTGAACTGGCTTATGAACATGAGGCTACAGGGACTTCATTTAGAGGTCTGTTGAAGCCTGCACCTGCCCCGCCTTTTTTATAAAACGTTTTGAAATTATTCAGCAGAAAGTTCTGGGCAGGATGGAATTTTGTCATTTAAAGAGGAGGCACTGCATGGGGCTCAGAGTGGGACTTGTACAGTAATGTTGTAGATGGTTCCTGGCAGTACTGTACAGGTGGGTGATGATGGTGTGTGTAGAGGCTGACAGGAGAGAATTATGACTGACTGAAATGAATCCGGGGGGGAATTATTTCTAAAACCTTCAATGTATTCTCATTGTTCTTACCTTTCAGCCTGGAGGGTCGATTTGAAGATGAAGAATTACAACAGATTCTTGACGACATTCAGACTAAACGCAGCTTCCAGTACTAAAGTTAACCCTCAACCCTTTTATCTGAACAGAAGAACCTGGGAACTTTGACAGTTTCTCAGCCCTCTGACCAGCTCCTGGCTGAGTAAAGGGAGTTGTGGATCCTGGGTACTCCAGGGCTGTGTCATCTACAGGTGCATTCAGACTGGAGATCATTATAGTCCTTTTGGTTTATTCCATATGTGTGTTTGTAAGGACGCCTGCGTTGTGAGAGCCAAAGAATCTGAAAAGCCTTTTTCCAGTGGCTCAAGTGTTTGTTTTTTCAAAATCCCTCTACCCAGTTTGGAAATTTTCAACATGTTTCTGTTTTTTAGCAGAAATGTGGATGTGACTTTTTCTTTTTTTTTTTTTTTTTGTGAACTTCTAAACAAGATGGAGAAACTTGTTCTTGACTCTCAGAAGGTTTAGTGATGGGCAACATCAATTTCTGTGGTGATGTTTTTGTTTGGTTTTTTTTTAAATATTCTTTTTATTGTTTGATTGGGACAGTGGATTTTTACAGCTTCAATAATTTTCTATTGTTTAGTGTAAATTAAAAGATATTTCTAATTAACGCTGTGTGTTTTATAAACATTAGGTGCATATGATGATTTTATTAATGAGGATCTTTTTGATAAATAGATCCTGTGATGATTAACCTGTGGTGGAGATCTGGGGACTCCAGGTGTGTAATAACACAAGTACAATTTCAGGCAGGTCAGGCAGAGGTGTTATTAACTTTGATTACAGTGAGAGTACATTTAGGCAGCATCTCCCTCTCAAGGTGATTGCAGAGACCCAACCTGTATATTGTTTCAGAAAAGAGGTGAGAAAAAACAATAATTTTGATGTTAAGGAAGACAGCTGTCCATCCTGGGAGGGATGGACTCGTTAAGTAGCTTGCTAACTTCCCCAGTCAAACAGTAAGTAAGGTGACACTAGGGAGGGTTGGCTCTTGGTGGAGCCTGTGGGAGTGGCACAGCTGGTATTATCTTAGCTCAGAAGCGGGGAGTTGACAGCAATCACAGCTTTTAGTTGAAAGGAATGTTCTTTCAGTTAGGATAAACTTCTTAGACGTCTCAAATATTAATAATTTTACCACCACACCTGAAAAAAGGGCAGTTTTGCAGGAAAGACCAGCTGGGACAAAGAGGAAGACAAATGTGTTAAGGCACTACCTGTGATGATAAGCAATAGAGCTTCACTGGTGTTGCAAGAGGGAGAGAAATACAGTGTTATTTTAGCCCTTACAGGAAACTTCATGTTGCAGCTATGTGGAAAGGCCAAGCTGGTTTGTGACAGCTGGTTGGGCTCCCTCATCTGAAGTGCATTACCTCAAACAGGGTTTATTTCAGTGCTTCAGTGGCATTACATCTCCTGAAAGCCAATAAACCAGATGTACCTTTCCAAGTGATTTGCAGAAAACCCCAATAGCTTCAGCTGGATCAGAATAATTGTAACTAAGGAATAAAGATAAAAGCAAGGTGGCATAGTGAATCAATTTTGTAAAGCTCAATGGCTCCTTTTGATATGGGATACGTTTTCCACTAGCTGCTCCCACTGTAACTTGGTTTGCCCTGTAAAATTTTCTGTTAAAGCAGCTTTAAGGCATTCTCATCTTTCAAATACAGAGGCTCTCTTAATGACAACTCGTTTTTATTTGGAAAAGAAAAAAAACACCTTGGACCTTTTAACCTACAATTCTGGGTAAAAGGGAGGTATAATTGTAAATGGGAGGCATTACTACTTGTTGATAACTTTGTGAGCTAACATAAGACACTTAAGGAGTTTGAGAGACTCACAGTGATCTCAGGAGACTTGCACCATCCTTCACAAATAGATAACGATGAGCCTTGAGAGTAGTTGTGCTTGACTCTTGTGTTCTGAAACCTGGTAATCGGGACCGGGAAGAAGGGACGATGTCCGAGGGACCTGTGTGAGGGGCAGTTCTGTGGTAGCGCCTGGCTATGTGGTGAAGACATAGCGTATCAACACGAAGCAGTACAGAAATACAGAGCTGTGCACTTAGGCGAGACGTGCACGGCCACGAGGTTTGGAAGCAAGAGTGGTCCAGCTGCCGGTACTACTCGTTTTGGAGAAGCTGAAGCCAGCTGGCACGGCGGCAAGGGCCTGGTTGCCCACAGCGTCGTCAAAGCACAGACCCGTGGGGCGCAGCTTTCCCGCCACGGCGGGTTCACGGCTATGAATTCTGGTCACCCTTTTTCCCCCAGCAAAAGCGAGCGCTCCGGCCCGGCCCGGGGCGCCTCCCCGTGCGCATGCGCGCGCCTCTTGGCGCCTCCACCCGCCAGGGGAAGGGTCGGGGGGAGCCGGGTTTCCGGTAGCGCATGCGC
>NW_020799111.1:3472553-3483724 GCF_003259725.1 Athene cunicularia | reverse complement strand
AGTGCAGCAGCCGTGGGGCTGCTCGGGCTGGGACGCCCTCGGGAGCGCGGGGCCCAGGTCTTGTCCGCGGAGGGAGCGAAGCGCTGGGTCCGGCTCCGCGGCGCCGGGCCCGTGGGGTGGGGTGTCCTGGAGGGCTGAGGTGGCTGTGAAAGCTGGGGCTGGTAGCGGACAGGGGCTCCTCTTTACTGTCTGCTGCATAGGTGTCCAGTGGTGGCTTTGCCCGAGCGTCTCAATCCTGCCTTTTTCTAGTGATTTTTTTTTTTTTTTCTTAAACATTATCGTTCTTTTCTCCGCCTTGGATTTGAGCGGAGGTAGGGTTGTGACTGCTTGAAGAGATGGCTTGAGAAGCCCTAGCCATTACCGGTAGATACAGCCATGTGCAGCGGACACTTTCTTATCCTGGAGGGGTGGATGGATTTGTTGACGATACGGTGGTACATTCCACTGATTGAGTCTCACCAGTCTATGATAATGACATGGGTAGCAAACCTAGGCAACCTGTTAAATATGAGAAAATACTTAAGCATTTTTCCATTGGAGAGAGCTTGTTAAACTTTATGTCTTCTTGAAGATGAATGTTATTTCTCTTTTGCTGACTGTTAGCTTCTTTGTTATGAGTAGATAGCTGTATGGCTTCAAGTACAGTATTTTGAAATATTGGTACTCATTTGAGCACATCTGTTTGCCTTACAGAAGTTGTCATAGGTAAGTAGTTCTGTACTCAGCTAGTTCTGTACCTTATCACATCCTTAATTGCAGTTTGTGAGTAGTATTTAAGAATCTATTTTCCTGTGTAGACATTAGTCCCTCGTCCTCCTTCTTGCAATAGATGTTCTTTTTTGCTTTTTCTAACTCAAGTGTTCTACCCTTCCTTTAAAAAAGGCAGTACTGCTTACATATTTGTTAGAGTTCATAGTATGCAAACAATATTGAGTCAAAATACTTTGGGGTTCCCTTGTCCTGAGTTCTCTAACAGCTAAATTGACTTTTAGTCCTCAAGTTTTCTGCAATATTCTGCCCTTATCTTTAATATAGGAATATCTAATCATAAAACATACTTCAAAATCTGGTTCTTTACATCTTCAGTTGTGTTGTAGTATTTCTAATGGGAAGATCTGAAAGTGTAGTTAAGACTTCTCATTTAAACACTCAGCATGATGAAAATCTGGTGTGTCTTTAATTGCTTTGTTATTAGCATATTTAGAGTTTTCTGCTGAACTGCTCTGCAGTTTAGAAGGTACACTTTACACAGCCTTCCTGCATTTGACAGTTTCCAAAGTATATGGAACTATCAGATTGCACTAAGTGCATACATTTTGGGAAATAAATATTGGAAGTTGGGGAAAACAAATCTTTGAGCTGAAGAGAATGTTAGGTGCTAGTGTATGTTTAGTTTAATACTCTACTCTTAGAGCTGCTAAAACCTTTAAACTTAAATGTCAGTCACTTGTGGTTTAAACCCAGCCAGCAGCCAGACACCACACAGCCACTTGCTAACCTTCCCCTGCCCAGGGGATGGGATAGGGAATTGGAAGGGTAAAGGGAGACTAATAGATTGAGATAAAAACAGTTTAATAATTAAAATAAAATAAAACAGTAATAACAGTATTAGAAAGTACAAATGGGTAAGGCACAATGCGATTGCACGCCACCCACCAACTGATACCCAGCCCATTCCTGGCTAGCAATCTCAGAAAAAGCAAAGATACTGAAAGCATAATCTCAGAAGCTAGAGAAAACCCCTGCCCCTCTTCCCAGGTGACCCTCCTCTATATGCTGAGCATGATGTTACATGGTATGGAATATTTCATTGCGGTTTGGGTCCAGAGCTCTGGCTGTGCTCCCTCCCAGCTGCTTTCTTGTACGCCTGCACACAGGGAGGACATGGGAAGTTGGGAAGTCTTTGATATCTTAGGAACAACTGAAAACTTCAGTGTGTTATTGGCATTCTCATACCAAATCCCATACTGAATCCAAAGCACAGCACTATTCTAGCTACTAAGAAGAAAAATTAACTCTAGCCCAGCTGAAACCAGGACATCACTATGAACAGTTAAACAGTTTCCTTGTTACTTGAAGTGTTGGTCCTTCATTGAATCCTTGTAGCAGTAAACATTAGACTGTTTGAACCACTGGAGTTGAAAATTTTTCATCGGTTTTCTATTCCTGTTATCAGCAGAAGTTAGCACAGGAAGTAACATAGTTGGTCCTAAGTTGCACTTGAGGTAAAGGTACTAGAAATGCCTTCTTTTGCTGCTGCAGAGAGGCCTTGATCTGAGGAGGGGATGAGCAGTCTTCTGTTTTGTTCCCATCCCTAGCAGATGTCGTAGTCTTCTGACTCACCTGGAAAAAAAAATTCATGGAGAAGACTTTTGGTTGAGTAGGAATATGGAAGGAATACAGTTTATCTTTTTATTGAGATAATTCCATGCAAAATATTTCATTCTTTGCATCTGCTAGCCATGGGGTTGATATCTAAGGAATTTCCATGGTTGGTTCACTAGTGCTGGAAATGAAAATAATTTTAGCCTTGCCCAGATGTTACATTAGCTTATAATTTAGAAAACTACTCATATCTTCATGCAGGAAAGTTGTAAAAAAACAAGCTGAAAAGTTACCTGTAGTGTGTTTGTGAATTTTACAAGATTTGTTGTTTATTTGCTGTATTTTCATTCCTGATTATGATTTTGTTACTGAAAGTTTTATACAAAATAAAACCACGAATATGTTGGTATGGTTAATGAAGAAATGTCATTGATAAATTAAACTGAAAATTGTTAGAGCTTAGTGTTGGGGAGGGGATATGATAAAGATCTTTCAAAAGATTAAAACCTTAACCTTAGTTTCCTTCACTTACAGAGAATCTTTGAAAGTAAGAGCAGAGAAGTAGACTCCTGGATAGCTGAATAGTTCTTTGTTCTATTTTGTTACTGATTTAGTTTCAATTTAGAGCATCCATGATCCCATATTTTTAAAATAGTGCTAAACTTACCAGCAGTCCATTCTTGCTTGCTAGTATTTAAAAAAAACTAGTCAGCATTAATAGAATGTAATTTCTGGTTCAACCAGCTCTCCACATTCAGGCTGGATGTACCAATCATTCTGTTGTGAAACTTGAAATGTGATATGAAGTATATATTTACCAGGAAAGAAAGTAAGCTAGTTTCTCTTCTGTTCTGCAGTATTACTTTTGATAACACGTTTAGTATAAAGACAGTGCATGTGAAATACTAGTTAAAATTGTTCTTCAGTTTGTGGTAATGTAGATTAAGGTTGGTGGGAAAGGGTAAGGCCTGAGTGTGTTAGAGCATAGTAGAAGCCTGCATTTTTGTGAAGATTGTAATTAGAAAAGTGTTTAAGTACTCCAGCCTGTCACTGTTTGCTTATTTTAAAAGGTTTTGTTTCAAGCTACTTGTCTAAAGAGGACTTGATTTAAAGAAGGAAAAAAAAAAACCCAAAACCACAAACCAACCCAAAAAACTAACCTGGAAACAAACATGGAAACTGTAGTACTTCTGTAGCTTAGCTATGTCAGAACATTTGAGTTTCAATCTACTACTGACTTCATACTTTCTCTTGGGCCATTGTACTTTTTTGGGACAGTACATTCATATTTGCTTTGAGTGATCATAGTTATGATTTGTAAGGTGTCCTCTGGATGTGGAGGGATACTGGAGACCAAATAATACTGAACTTTGAAACTAAGCTAGCTGGGACTGTTCCTGTTTTACCTCTGCACCACATTAAAAAATGGAATGATGTGATTCTGTGTAGCAGGAATAGCCATGGTAAACAGATCCCAGTTTATGTAGGAAGCTATGTACCTGGTTTTCACTTGAGGGGAGGGAGAACTCCAGACCTGTTCATTAAGATACCTTGCTGAACAGGAAGAGTAAGTGCCAACTTCCATAATCTGGGATAATCTTTAATGCTGAAAATCCATGTAAATATATTTTAAGAATTGAAGAACGTACTGAGTCTAATAATAATGAATTCTACTGAGTAAGCTGCAGTGAAGTCTTATTTGGGGGTTCTGATCTAAGTTCATCTAGTTATTTTTATCACAATTTCTCTCAGTTGTAGGAGGAAAGACTTGCTCTGATATTAACTTTACTCTTGACTAACAAAACTTGTATTCTACACAAGTGTTGTTTCAAATAATTACATGGAAGTGTTCTTACACATATATAGAATATAAAAAGTATAAGCAATTTTTCACATTGTTCAGACACAAATGAAAACATCTCTTCCTCCTTGGGCATTTATATACTTCATTGAGTAACCCTGGTATTATTTTTTTCTATCAAAAAAGAAGTTTATCTTCAGTTTAATTTTTCATTTATATAAGGTTTTTTCCCCATACACTGTTGTTAACTCTGAACACTTTTGATTTTCTGTTTACTTTTGAGTTAATTTTGATATAAAGAACAACATGCTTGTCATAAGCTCGTTGCTGTTTTTTAATTAGTCTTCAGTATAATAAAAGGTGCTGGTTTTAAAAAAATCTGAATAAATAAGTTTTGAGACTTTGAAAATATTATCATTGGACATAAAAATTTTAAATAACCTAGAATTTTTCGTTCTCTTAAATAATTAAAATCATAATATTCTGCTGCCTGTCTTCTCTTGTTACCAGAGTTCCTACAGTGGTGCAGGCAGCTGTACAGGGGGATCCTTTTGGGAAGCAGAAGTAGGATGTTTGGTTTTATTCTGGCTCAGTGTTCTGTTTTGGTCTGTGACTTAGAAACACTGGTTCTGGAACTGGTGAGGTGATAGGGAAAGAGCAGATGAGGGATATACAGAGGTGATAGGGAAATACAGATGTCATAGAATTTACTTACACTGCACATACTGACTGTAACCATGTGTAGAGAGGCAACAGGCACTGTTCTTAGTTAATATCAGCTCTTCATAAAATATATCCCTAAATGTTTTAGATCATATCTACTTAGTACCACGTTTTAATTTAAGGCAGTTGGTCATGAAGCTTGGTATTTAGATTGCTCTTAGTCACTCACCTGTAACTTTACCCAAAAGTGAGTACCTCAGAATTGAACGATGTGGCAGGATAGGCCAAAAGCAGTTTTGCAACTAAAAGTATAGATGTTTTGACACTGATCAGTTCTGTACTATACACTTAAAGATGAACACACAGATACTTAAAATAATCCATGTTTCTTGGGTTTAAACATTTGAGGGTTCCTTTAAATCACTTTCTCAAATCCGAAAGAAGCATAATACAAAAGAGTATGTTAATTATGTAATTTTGTAAAGGGAGGCCAGAGGCTGGATAACAAGGAGTCTGTAGTATTTTATGGGTTTGGTGTAGTTTTTGTGTTCATTATGAAGCTTTGGCAACACAGTGATTTGTATTTTACCGTGGGTATATGAGTATTCATCTGCAAATTTGAGTGTGGCAGGAGCTGCATTTGAGTCGAGTAAGTGCCTGACTTGCAGCCTGAGGACTGTGTGACGGTGGGGCTCTACCCTACCTGGTGTACTTTTGCAGCCATCTAAATGGGCATCACAGCCCAAAGGGGTAACTTCCCTTGTTCCTGGTCATTTGATTTTTCTTCTGTGTCAGTAGAGGCGTTCTGGAACTCCATAGTCAGTTGGCTGAGATGCTGCTCTGGGTTTTGACTACTGTTAGCAAAAAAGAGTCTCTTAACACAGAGCAGTTTCTTAGGTGGATGGCCAGTGTGGTCACCAGATGCTCATGTTGACAGAAAAGAGTGGTCACGTAGGACAGGAACACAGAATTGGGGTCAATGCAGGACTGCTTTTTTTGGTGTCAGCAGTTTTAGCTTGGGTTCGGATCATTATGGAAATTGTTCTCAACAATCCTCTAGGCTTTTCTTGCGGTGCTGAAGTTCACTCAAGTAGCTATTGCGGCAGTTAAACTGTGTGATCACAATGACCTGTCACACTTCCTACCATTGTCTTCCATCTCCCAACCTCAGTAAAAATCACAACTTTGAAAATAGCTTCCTATTGGGGCATGTTTGTAAGCAAAGCATTATGCTTCTTTGCAGAGACTAGCGAAATTTTATGATTACATCACAAGAAAAACTGTAGATTGCCCAAATTTGTAATTAGGACTGCAGGCTGAGTAAGTATTAATATAGTATGTTCATTCTGTGATATTTGTACTGTTCCTAAATTATGGACTTTGGAGTTACATTCATACTTGAGTCATCAAACCACGTTCTGCAATCTTTTTCCACTGATGGGTGCAAATATTTTGGACTCATTAGCAAATTTAAGCCTAATAAACAATCAATTTCTAATAATATCTCTTGTAGAGTCTTGACTAATATCATAAGCCACAGCTGCCAAGCTTTCTCTACAGTAAAATGAAAATACTGGCCTAGAACTGTTGATTGAGGTGCTGCTTTTGCCAGGAAAGCTTGCTGATATTCTCAAGCCAGGCAAAACGAAGTAGGAAGGAAATACCAAGGGATTTTTGACCTTTGGAGAACTCTAGTTTTCAAAACTGAAGCTCTCTGGTGACATGCATTTCTACTGAATTGTCATTCTCATGGGGAGCTTGACTCTTCCTGTAATTAGGGAAAGTTTTCTACTGAACCCTTGCTCTTTCAAAGACTTTGTGTGGGATTAATATATGTGAACTTAAATTTCCTTTACCAAGAAATGTATTGGTAGAGAAGGTGAACCCGTGCTTTTATTGAGAACAGTACTAAATGTTAAATGCAAAGGCTTAAAAAGAGAAGGCTAAAGAAGCTTAAATGTGGTCGTTGAGAAGCGCATGTATATCTCTTCATAATTATATATAGGCATTTGCATGGTGCATAAATCACAAGGAAAGACCAGAAAACTTAACGTTCCTGGAGGAGTTGGCTGTGTGATTCTAGTTAAAAGCAAGTGTATTTCTAATTCTTTTTCTGTTGTTTGAACAAGCAGTGTATACATCAGCTATTGCTCTAGAAAGGTTCTAGTAATGAAAGTCCGTTGATATAGAAGAATCTCTGTTGACTTTTAAAATAGGCATGTTTCTGACAAAACTTTTATAACTGCTGGAGTGATATTATATAGACTTAAACACTGAGACCTTAAATTACAATAACTAGCACAGTTTATTTTTTTCCTATTGTAAGTTTGTTCCTCACTGGATTGAACAGTTTCTAGCCTAAACAGTAGCAAATGGGGATTATGCATTGATCTTCCACATGAAACTGTGTCAAAAGAGTAGTTTGCATATATGCGAGACTTTTAAATCTTAACTGGAGAAGATACTGAGAAGCTGCACTTTTAAATTCTGTCTTTATCCACACAAATAATCTAAAGTCAGAACTTTACTTGAGAAAAGTAGTTTAGAAGTGCACTTTTCTTTCACAATTTCCATAATTTAGGGGGTGTTTGCAATTTGTTTTTGTTTATTAAACTTCTCTGATTCAGTAAGTCAATAATGAGGACCATTGTTAATGTAAGTGTGGTTCAGATTTCTCTATCCATAAGGCTTGTTTAGCAGCATTGTGTGATTTGATAAAGTTCAAATTGTTCCCTCCAGTTCTGCTGCTCTTACTTAAGGGTGTCTCTATATTAGCTATGTCCAGGCATAGCAACTGTCGGTATTAAGTTGCATCTTTTGCTGTAGATGTAGCTGCTAATTTAATTGTTCAAAAACCTTGAGGTTTGGTTGTGTGTGGGAATAACAAACAAATCTCTGTCTTGGATAAATCTTTCTAAAGATCTTTTTCTAAAAGATTCTACTTTTTTTTTTTTATCAAAAGTGAATCAAAACCCTCAGGGGAAAAAAAATCTCCTTGGATATTGCTAGGAAAATACTGTGGGGTAGTATGCTACAGGGCAGTTATTCTGCAGTGTGGCTGTAAAAGTGTTTGTTATCATATTTTCTTATATGTATACACGGACTATGTAAATAGCCTTGATGTGTTCAGAAGATGGTGTCTCTGTCACACAAAGCTTCTGCTTCTGGATGTGAGTTAGGGTGAAGACATGGGTGGTAAATGGCTTTTACCAGTAAAATATGCAATTAAATAAATGTCCTAAGTGTTCTACTGAAGTATAAAAATCTCTTTTTGGTGAGACAAGTAGAAAAATAATCTTTGAAATATGGTTAATAACTAGTAAAAAAACCCCTGCCTTTAATTGGGGGTGTTTTTACTTTCCTACACTTGTCACACCATATAAAGGCACAGTTTTTCACATCATCACATATAGTAGCATTATTTCCTTTCCTCCCGCTTCCCCTTACTGACTTCAGTTTCTCCGCTGTGGAAACTTAAGACACTGCTGTTCTACCTTTATTTGGCCCAGAAACTGGTATGGCAAACAGCGTTGATTTGTCAGAAGCCTGGCTTGAGTAAGACTAAGGTGGGGGCAGGGGGGGAAGGAATTCTTCGGGTCATGAAGTAGAGATTTTCTTAATTTTTCTCTTTTGATGTTTTCAACATTTGCTTTTACATAAAAGTTGCAAGAGTTCTAGATGAGTTTGTTAAGCATTTAAGAAATAAGTTATGAAAGGTGAATCTTTTTAACAAGTTACAATACTTAGTAATTCCCAAGTATTACTAAAAAGGCTTTGGTGTCTTCTTGCAGCATTGAATTTGCAACTCTTGGGGACTTACTCAACTTTGTTTAATATATTAAAATTTATGTTTCTGTTCCATAGTGTGAAGAGAAACAAACTGTTGTTAGATTGTATGACTTTGTTAGACTTTGTTCTCTTTATCATCAGAATTTCAGTACGTTGTTTCTGAAACAGATAATGGTTGCTGCATTTCCCTGCTTAAGTTTTGTGCTGCAACGGCTATAGTCCTTCTAGTACTTTTCACTGATCATAAAGTTCTTTGAATATTTTTGGTAGGATTTCTTGCCACTCTTTCTCCTCTGCTCCCTCTCCTTTTCTGCTGTTTGTGTATTTTGAGGGCTTGAGTTATCTAGTGCCAAGAGCCAAGTATAGAGGATTGAAAGCAAAATGTCTGTATTTCTTCTATTTGGTACCTAAATAATAATTTGTCTCGAGAATCCAGTAAAGTTTCAGTTCAATTATATGAGCTGAGGAGGAAAGATGATAGTCTGGTAGTTTCGGGGTTATGTACCTAAACAGTAGCACTTGAGTTGAGGAACCTGGATATGCTTGAAAGAATGGGTCAGCAAAAACATTGTGAATATTGACATGGAGATGTGCAGAGCGGGCATAGCTTCATGGATTTGTGCAAGCCGCAGTGGCTGGATGAATAGGAGCCTCACTGAAGAGGACCTGAGAGTTACAGTGAATGCCAAGTTGGATATGAAACAACAATATATTCTCCTTACTCATAAGATGAACTGCATATTGGGTGAAACTAGGAGAAGCATCCCAAGCAGATTCAGCTGTGATTTTTTTTTTTTTTTTTTTTAACAAGTTTAGTTAGTTCAGCAGGTCTTGATAGAATAACCAGCTGAAGAATATCTTGATATTTAGGTTTAGCAAGGATGAGAGACCTTTCTTGGTTTTAGACTGCTTTTCCTTTGTTGTTTTTTAGTATTTGTCGTGCTATGTTATGTGATTTGAAAGTTAGTCCTAAAATTTTGTTTCCTGACAAAATGGTAGCTGCAAGGTATCTATCCTCTGTCATTTTAAAACCATTACCCCTCATCCTACCCCTAACCCCCTGATCAAGAGTCCCTCCCCGTCTTTCCTGTAACACCCATTAAGTACTGGAAGGCTGCTCTAAGGTCTCCTGGAGCATTCTCCGGGCTGAACAACTCTTTCAGCCTGTGCTCCACGTGCTCCAGCTCCGTGATCATCTTCGTGGCCTCCTCTGGACTGTTTAGTTAGGATGAATTGCTAGTATCCTGGTGACTCACAGGAGAAAAAGAGTCTGGGCTATAATCTAAATGTAGGTCTTGACAAATGCTAAGCAGAGTCAAGATAAAGGAATATAGAATTTAGAGAGGGGAAGAATATTGTTTTATTATTAAAATATTGCAAGTAAACTTAAAAGGAAGACTGTCAAATCAGTGATGTTGAAATCATGGCAGCAGTGCAAATCCTGTGCATCTTCTAACTGAGGTTTAGGTGCAGTCTGCCAGAAGTCTTCTTACTGCACTTGGTTGCGTCTCTGTTTGTTTTCAAGTAAACCTCCAGAAACTTGCAGTACCAGGTTGCTTTCGTGTGGTGCAGAAAGGGAATCATTCTAGGCTGTTTTACTTGTGAAAGCAGTTTACTGTGGCCAAAGTAAAGCAGGACCTGTCTCTTGAGTTCTGTGAACTAAAGTATTTTTAATGATGTATGTAAGCACCTGTCTTCTGTAAATACATCTGCTTTGGAATGAGTCAAGGGTTTAGTCTGAGCATAAAATGAGGAATGTTTGAGACTTGTTTGGTTAGTAGGTATTTGCTTAGCACTAGAAATCCAAATTTGAAGAAAGTGTTACATGTGCATGTAACTTATGTGCAGCTAAGCAGACTTGACTCTTTCAGATTGTCCCTCCAGACACTGTAACATGAGACTTTCAGACTGGCTATTTGAAGTTTTTTCCCTGATAGCCTGTTCTCCCTTGGGCTTTTAGATGTCTTTGCTTGTCTGGATGCTTTCTCCACTGTTTGAGAGGTTCTTGGGCATATAGTGTGTTTGTATGTGAAACTTCAAAGGTGTAGGGCTTTTATCGATTAAATATCAGCACTTCTCTTCCTGCAGAGAATAAACCCTTTGAATCAAAAACTGCATAAAATAAGCATATTTTGCCAGGTCTTGCTCACTGTACAGTGAAAGATGATTGTTTTCTTCACAGATGTTGAATTGTTACATGTTCTATCCTTTCAGACTACGTACCATGTGTATATGTGTTTGGGTTGTGTTAAAAATTGAAAGGTTTGAACTTCATGGTGAAACCAGGCATAAGGAAAGTACAGAACCGAAGGTAGAGGAAAAATACTTTGGCATTTTTTGGTCCTTGATCATGCCAGCGTAGGAGATTCTGGGCTGCGTATGAAACAAAAATCTTTGGAATATCTCCAAATAAGAGGATGTCGTGGAACCTGTTGGGCAGAGTAATATATTTTGATTTAGCCAATGCTTAATTTAAGTATCTGTTTCTGTATTTTGATGAAGACATAGGAGATTTTGCATTTTAGCTTTTATATTTTCTATTGGAATAGGATGACTGGGATGGGGAAAGCTGCCAAATTTTTTCTCTTCCCCC
>NW_020799111.1:3408505-3472503 GCF_003259725.1 Athene cunicularia | reverse complement strand
CCCCCCCCCCCCCCCTTGCATGGTCAGAATTTAAAACACATTTCTAGGAAAGTTTATTTCATGAATAGACTACAACAGAGAACGGATATTAATGTATATTGGGAGTACAGCAGTGGAGCCCTGGGGAAATCTGCTTCCTGCGGAGAGCAGTAATGTCCGATGCAAACTTTCCTTATCACTGGGGTGTATGCTGTTCTTGCAAAAAGTGATGTTCTGTTAATGCATGTTCTGTTAATGCAGTTCAGAGTGAAGATGGGTCACAGAATTTTTTAAGATGGGAATATATTTTTTAACTAGAGTCATTATCTTTCATAACTAGTGGGAAAGGTACCTTCTAGCTAGAAAACTCTAGCTACAAAACTCTGAATCAATAAAGATCCAGAGCATTCTTTCGAAGTAGCACTTTTTCTTTTGAAGCAACTTTGTCTAAAATCTGTGTTCTAGAAAAGGACTATTAACAGAAAATCACTCATTAAATTATTTGAGGTTTTTGAGTGCCTCACACAGATACACAATTTTCAGACTTCAAGTGATCCTGTTTTGTAAATCTGATTAAATGTTTTCCAGTACAATAGGAAATTGAAACACAAATTAAAGGAATTGGTCAAATATATTCTTCACTAGATCTGAAAATAGGTGGGGTTTTTTTCCACAGTTTTCCAGTGATTTCAGAGTGGGATTATCCAGTGTACTGTGAAGGAACTTGTCAATCTTTTTTTGAGAAAAATGATGACATCTGCATAGAGCAGAAGCAAAGTCACCTCTGCTATAAGAGTTGAATTAATTGGCAGATAGGCAAATTAGTTTCAACAGGTTTCAAGTGTATCTTCATAAAAATGTGATGGAAGGTTGCTGCTGCTAGTGCTGTTTTTACAGAGTTTTTAGTAATGTGAGTTTCCAGTACTTCTCGATGATAAGCATATCTGCTTCAGGGAATAAATTGAAATCTAATCTTCTGCTCAGGTGTGTTTGCTCTTTAAAAGAGAAATTATTTTGGGAATACCTAATTTAGTTTAAAATATTTGGAAGACCGTTAACTTCAGGTTGTGTGGTTTGCAAACATGAAGAATCCTTTTTCTGTGTAATGCCTTAACCTGGTGATTTTATGCAATCAAGAAATGCCTGAGTCTAATAGTCTGTCACTCTTTTCAGCCCTTAACCAGGATGGCTGGCTCTATACCTGTGTAATAGAAATAATGTGTGTACATGCACGTTTATATCTGTTTTTCTTTTCTAAATATGAAAAAAAATTGCTGAAGATGGAAAAAATAGATCTGTATCTGGAATATATAGAATACCTTTTGGACTGGGAAGAGGTATGATTCCTGGCTCAGGAAAAAGCCTGGATGATGAGACCAAGGAAGAGCTTCCCTGAAAATAGTGTGACTGTTTCAGGAAGGGGAAGCCGTGGAATTTTTTTTTTTTTTTTTTTTTTTTGTTAGAACTCTGTTGATAACTCTGTAGAGGGAAAGGCATAATGTTGAATTGTATTTGGTCTGACTTTTTTCAGAACAGGTGTGTTTATTCAAGTGTGCTTACAGATTTCTTAATATACAAAAAAATTATTTTTTTTCAGAGATGACTATTTACACCAGCATTTTTTTTTAGAGATTAATTTAGAGAGATTCTCTCTGAATTTAGAGAAATGTTACTAAAAGGAAATCAAGTGGTAGCTATACCTTGTAGATGTAAAGGTGCTTGTGTAATCAAACAAAGATGGCATTTGCTACTGGTGTACTAAACAATAAACTTGTGCTAACTTTGTATTGTGGTGGTGTTCTGCCTCAGAAAGCTGACATGATTCTTCTCTAATTGTGGGTTTTTTCACTGAATGTCCTGAACCATGTTTGGACTCCTATGTGCTATTGCAATGCCAGTAATTGCTATTCATTTTCACTTTTTCTGTTACACTGCAAAAGTTCTTACTTCAAAGCCTACATGTTCATGGTTTAACTGCCTAATACACATTTAAAAAAGCGGTATACAGATACACTCCGGAAATTTTTAGCGCTTGCTTGCCTGTACTGCTGTAGGCATTTCAGGGGAATGTCTCTTAAGCTGAAGCATGTTCTGTTGTAGTGGGCAGCATAGGGTTTGCAAAGTAACTGACTGCTTGCACTCCCCAGGAGAATAGACTTCTGTTCTACCATTTAGAAACATGCTTTTCTTTGGACATAATCAGGTTATTACTCACTGTACTACACCCAAGTTGTTTTTACATGTAGTGAAAAAATAACTTATAGGCAAGCATATTTTAGTTGCCTGTTACTGTACTTCATTAATTATCATCTTTTGGATAAAAAACATAAATACCGTAAAGATTATACATAAATAAGAAGGGTTTTTTCTTTTAGTATTGAACTATCTGTAAGAAGTGATGGATTTAATAGAAGCCATGGTTCGTTCTCCAAGCTTTACCTGATTAATTAGTTTAGAAGAATGCTTTGGTGTTTTTATTTTGGTTTAAGTAGTCTATTGATATAGTCAAGTTATGTGTGAATTGCTTTGGTTGCATGATTTCAGGCAGCAAAGTCCAAATCTGAATTTTCAAAATTTACTGGGAGATTCATTTTGATATTCAGAAAACAGCCATGCCCAAATAAGATATTAAAGTAACCATGTTATTAAATGAAATGCCTGTGTGACCTTTGTAGCCTTGAGTACATGAACCAGGTGGTAACCATTTTCTCTAATGGGCTAATACTGTATGTGACTTTTATCTTGTTCTAAAAAGCAAACAAACTCCACAGATCCATCTATCTTGTGACACTGTGCTGCCCTGGGTATATGGTCATTCTCAGTTTTTTAATTTTTAACTCTGTTATAGCCATGTCCTTCTCATTACTCAACAATATTACTAAACCTGACATCCTTATAAAAGAATTACTCTGTTCCAGGTGTATTTGGCAGTTAAGGAAGTGATGGACATCTCGGGTGCTGTCACAAGCTCCTTGAGTTCTGTTGCTCAGTTACTTCTGCCCAATTCTTTCTCAATTAAATGCTTTTAAATGTGTCCTTTTTTTTTTTTTTTTAAATCAGTGTCTATTTGCCAGGTTTCTTGTTCACTCTTGATTGACCTAGCTCCTCAGTTAGGGTTTTTGCTTCTATAGTTAACTCCTACTCTTAGGGTGTTACTTCTACCTTGTCTCTGGAGTTTTTTTATCCACCTGTTCCTAATCCTGCCTTCAGTTTTATGTCAGGTGTGCCTTCATTTATTCCTCAATTTGATTGCATTTTCCAGGTTTTCTTTTGTCATTTTAGCTGAAAAGAAAGCCCAGTTACTAACCTTCCAGTGTTTCTGGATGGCCCTATCTTTGCTCAGTTAATTCATTATATGTTTTTTCTATATCCCCAAATACATTTAGCTCCAAAAGTGTGAAAGCTAGTCAGCTTTGAAGGAATATTTGTGGGGACATAAAGAGGGAAACTAACTGATGGCTCTGAAGAGTCATGTTTCTGTTGCAAACTATAAGGATCTGTGAAAGAATGGTATACAAAAATTCAATTTACTGTTCAAATTTTGATAAAGTATAATGCACTAGAATAGCAATTAATTGGTAATGTTACTATCCAGAAACAACATAAGAGCTGCCCTATGCTTGAAGTTGGGAAAACCTTGCTGTTGCTTCTAATTGTGTTAAGGAAAAAAAAAAATTGAGTCTTCCATTTAAACTCTTGTTGATAGACTCTAAAATGAAACCAAATTTGGGTACCTTGCTTAAAATAGGAAATTGGATGTTACTACTCTGGATTTCACGTTGTCCTCTAATATTTGTTTGCATGTTTCAATCTAAAGGAGAGCTTGTTGAGGCAGTGGTTTGTCTCATCGAGAGACAAAGTAAAATACTGATAACTTACATCTTAAATGGGTATGTTTGTCTGACTTGAGTAGTGGTCTTTGGAAAGAAATGCTCCAATTTCATCTAATAACTGATTCTGTACCAAAACCCCCTTTACTTCTAAAGCTCCTTTGTTTGGAAACACTCAGTGTGTGTATGCACACATCTATATGCATGTGCACACGCTCTTTGTATCTATCTAGTCATATATATATATATATATATATATATGATATAAGCAAACATGACTTGGGCTTAAGGATATGTGGATAAAAGCATGATATTTGTGGCATTAGAAGAAAATTATGAGCAGCTGGGTAAACAGGAATTTTTTTTCCAGAGTTTGTGACTGCAGGTAGGAGGCTTTTTGTGACAGACAGTGATCTCAGAAGTGGGAGAAAGAGTTTAGAACAAACAGAAACATAAACCCTTCATTTTCCTAATGCTGTGTCATCTCCCTTGTCATGGTGTTGTAGTTGTGATGTCACATACTGTGTTGTCATAATCATGAACTTGGATGAAGAGGTGTAATTAACGTGTTTAGGACTTTGGTCACCTTTAAAACAGTAGTTCTCGATGTTGTTGATTGCATGTTAAGTGAATCTTGTGCTAATCTAAGGCAGACACTGCTTTTGATAGATTTAGGTACGTGCA
Source organism: Athene cunicularia (assembly GCF_003259725.1). NCBI lineage: Eukaryota > Metazoa > Chordata > Aves > Strigiformes > Strigidae > Athene > Athene cunicularia. The sequence continues at coordinate 3,468,010 of NW_020799111.1, read as the reverse complement.
GTCTAAATGGATCCATATCATAGCTAATGCTTTACTTATGTTAGTAATTGAATAATTTACTTCATGAGATTTATCTATCTGAAAGATGAGAATAAATAATTGTTGCTTTAGAGTGTTTATCTAAAATGACATTTTTATGTAATGTTTTCTTGCAAATACATCTGATCAAAGTGTTTTTGAAGCTCCAGCATGTGTCTTTGTCTGCATTCTTGGTCTTGGTTATTGACGTTTATTTTTGCATTGTCTATAAGGGAGTATGGATGTGTAGCTTTGAAAAAAGCACTATTTGGTATTAGCGTGTATATCTTTAGACTTGGGAGAGATTAGTACTGGAAATTTTCTTTAGGTTTGTTTGGGTTTTTTTCCTGAGTAATGAATAAGCTTTAAAATTACACTTAAAAGACTATTATTAGACTTGTATGTTTAATGCCAGCTTACTTTGCTTGTTTGAAGAAGCTGCTTTCTCTTTTTTGATATAAAAGCACTGCTATCCTTTGAATTACACATTTGAGATTGAACACCTGAAATTTTCTGTACAAATTAGCTATCTTCTGACAAATTATAAGAGAATCTGTGTGAGTGTTAGGGGTACTTGACCTATTTCCTGCATGAGGAAGTTTGATACCTTTTTTTTTTTATTTCAGGCCAGCTTAATGTTGTAGTAATTCTGGTGTTACAGTGGTGTTATGGATGTGTCAGAATTTGGAGGCAGACAGTGTGTTGTCTTAGACCACCTGGTATTGGGCAGCTTTCAGGCAAATGAGCCTTTCAGCCACAAGATGAAGGTTTATTTATTTGAAAGGTGGTGTCTCTTTCCAGTTACACAAGTTGGTCTAATAAAAGATGCTACTTCTGCCAAAGACTTTAAATTTCTTTACCTCATTTAAGGAAACATGCTGTTTTAGTTTGGACTTGTTTGTCTTGGAGAAGAGTTGCAGTAGCCGTAGTTGTTTTTCCTCCTTGTACATTAGTTGTTTGTGTTGCTGACAGCCAGCTGTCATAGATGGCTTGTTTGATGGCTGGTCTGACACACTTTCAGTAGGCAGTGGGAAGGAGTGTGTGACTTCTCGGTTTGCAAAGCCTGTGAAGGTTAATTCCTGCCCTGCCAGCAAACTGTCTGATATTTAAAGGGCAACCTGCTCCTTGTAGTTATAAGAACCTCTTAAAAAGAATCAAGCTATGAACTACTTTTAAACTTTCTGTGTCTAGCATTTCATTTCTATGTTAGCTTTATTTTGCTGTGTAAAAAATGGAAACATTTTTCAATTATTTGGACCCAAAAAAGCCAGATAAAATTTTAAGACTGCCAGTTGAAACAACTTTCCAACTCTTTCAAATTGAGGATATGAGTATTTTGACTAAATAGGGAAATACATTAATGAAATTATATAAAGATTATTTCAACTTTTAAAAAAAGATCTACCCATTTTATTTCCATTCATTTTATTAAATGCACTTTGACTCTGTAAACACTTTAGCCTTCATGCAATGGGGTTTCTCATCCTTTTTCCATTCCCTTGATGACAGTGCCAGTTTGTTTTGTTTGAAAAAAATTTTAAAGTTACAAGTTCAGGATGGGGGGGGGGGAGTATGAGTTGAAAATTAAGCTTGAGCTTTCACTAGTTCAGTGTCTCACTGCTTAGTCTGAAGTTAGTATATACTTGAAAAAACATGTATTTTGTCCTTTCATATGTAAAGAGAGGTTGCTATGATCTCATCATTTAAGGGGTTTACAGACTGAAGAACTAGATTTTAGACTCATTTTCCCTCTGTTAGAAAAAAATCTGAATATTGAATTTTTCCTCCTGCCCCTCACATTTTAACATTCCCAATGGGTCTTGGTGGGAGGAAGTGATACTCAGTTACATTTATCAAATCTTGATAAATATATAATTCATTTGTGATAATGGAATTGAAAGTATGCCTACAGGTATTATGTGATCTGTGGTGTATTTACTATAACTTATGTAAAAGGAATGTAGTTTTATTTTTCAGGTACTAGACTAAGGATTTGAGGCAGTCCTTTAAAATTTTTTTCCTTGTTAGTAGTTAAATTAATTTGTAAATAATGTTATGTTTTGTTGTATACTGAATCTGAAATATTGTCTTCGGTTGAGGGGTCTCACCATTTCTTGCTGAAGACTTTCTTTTCCTGCACAGTTCTTTATAAGTGATCTGCTTCAGTACAAAATTCCTCTTGATAGAAAACCAAGTACTTAACCACATTAATGCCAGTGTTAAGTGGCACAGGGGAAGAATAATAATTGTTTGGAGGAACCTGCAAATATTTCTTCCCCATAAACAGTTCTTTATGAAGTTGTTGTTCATATTTGTAAACTTAAGTTAGTGGTGATACTAATGCCAGATTTTTGTTGTCATTATGTAGTAGTAGTAACCTAGTGTTTCACTTTTTTCAGTCTTTCAGAAATAAGATCGCCATGGCCACAGAAATTGGCTCCCCGCCCCGATTTTTCCATATGCCGAGGTTCCAGCACCAGGCGCCTCGGCAGTTGTTCTACAAAAGACCTGATTTTGCACAGCAGCAAGCAATGCAACAGCTTACTTTTGATGGAAAACGGATGAGAAAAGCTGTGAACAGAAAGACCATAGACTACAATCCCTCTGTAATTAAATATTTGGAGGTTAGTTAATTTTCAGGGTTTCTTTTTCCTTCCTTAAATTTGTGATCGTGCTTTTCAGTGTCTATAGAGAAGCCTGGAATACAGGGAGATCTACTGCTGCACTTTCAAACTGAATGTCAAATGCTTTTAAATTTGGTATAGTATAAATACAAAGGGGTTTGATCCTTGGTAATAAAACTACATGCATACATAGCTGATTTTGTAGTTTGTGTAAACACTGATTTTTATTCTGTCTTGGAATTCCAACTTGGAGTTCGATTGAGTGTTTTGTGTGATCTGACTTTTCAATGAACATAAAATCTTATAAATAATGCAATTGTTCTTATTTTTATTTTGAAATAGAAATTTCTCAAAATGGGAAATAAACCATTACCCCTTCTGCTCCAAAACCAGGGCACTATAAAAATGTTTTATCATTGTTTTACTATATAGCACTGCAATTTGCACTGTGGTCCCTGAAAGTCCCTTTCTGATACATGTTAATAGATACAGAAAAGCTTAAATGAACTTTTGTTGAAGAAATGTTTCTGTAAAAATGCTTATTTAGCTTTCCTGATAGGGTGTTATTAATTTCTTAAATACAACTGTATGATCAAGATTTACTGTACAGGTACTGGGTATTAGCTCAGAAGAAATAGAATCAAATCTGTAAATACAGGAATTGTTGGTATCTCAACAGCAACATTGCAATACCATGATGAAATTAATTTGATTTGCCTTGGCCAGTGCATGATTATAGCTAGTAGGGGTCAACAGTTGGAAGGTATTCTGAATAATAAATTTAAATGATCTTCTAAGATCTCTTTAAACACTGAACATTTAAAATATATTCTTATATTATAGGAATGCTTAAAAAAAGATTCTATTAGTAGTGGACTGGTTCTAAGAAAGTAATTTTAGTAGCTTGGGACCTTTTTTACTGTCAGAAACATACACCCTCAAACTTCTGTTTTATTAAAACAAAACAAAAAACCCAGATCTTTGTGTTTTGGATGCTTACACAAAATAAGGATATACCAGAAATCCATTTTGGTCCTAGCTTCAATACTGCTGATTTAAGTTGGCGTGATTCTATAAAATTGAGAAGTGGTTTATCTGTAATTTGCTCTTGTCTTAAGAAATTCTAGCAAGCTGTAGTAGTGTATTCTGGAGATGTTTTACCCAGAATTTTAGCTTATGTTTCTGATATGTACACAGCTTCAAACCAGTAAAGTCTACTTCACAAAGCTGAAATAATTTGTCTTAATTCATGTCAAGTGTTTTTGAAATGGTTGTGTTTGACAGCTCACAAAGTTTAACTAATTGAAGGCATTTTTATATCTTCTAAGTTTTATCCATTTGAATGCATTGTTATCTTTATGCTTCAGCTGCAGAAGCTTCCTTTTTAGCTCATGTCACTATGTGGGATTTCCAGTAGAGTTCATTGGCACAGCTCCTAATAGTGTAAATGCTTATCCTGAACATTGAAATGATTGAATGTGCTTCTTGTAGAGTACCTCTTAGCCTGGGCAGCAAAGTACCAATCATCTTTGTTACAGTGATGTGACTTATTACATAGGACTGCTCTTTTCATATTGTTAGGACGCAATTTTAAATGAGCTGCTTTAGCCTGATGAAATTAAGACTTTAAACATTCTTGAATCTTTTGCTTATGCTGTACAAATTCTGCATGTTTCCTGAGACCAAAGTCTTTTAACTGAGTTTGTTCTAAAATCCTTGGAGTGCTTTGAAATTTCCCTAACAGGCTGTCAATGTGTTCCTTATTTTCTGATGTTTAACAATGAAGTATAGTGGTGGTATGAACCAGGAATGAATAAAGAGTTGTTTTCTTATTTTCAGAATAGAGTATGGCAGAGAGACCAGCGAGATATGCGAGCAATCCAGCCCGATGCAGGATATTATAATGACGTAAGTAAAATCTTTCTATTCCCTGATGTTCTGTGGATAAAATTTGTCTAGAAAATCGGAAGGATTCTTCTGCCTGTCAGCTGAGGCTATCTTTTTGTCCACAAGAGTCCTTAAAGATATGAAGGGTATCTTCACTCTATACATTATCTTGTTTGTTGGAATCCATGTCCACCAAGAGAACCTGTAGTTGGTTAGGCTTTTAATTTTTGGACATAAGAACTCTGACATAATGCACTGAGCTTGCAAAGCTGGTTTTGAAGACGCTGGTTCTGGATGTTTGTATTGGTAAATCATGCAGACTTTTTGAACACTTCCGCTGACTTATGGTAATATTCCTGCAAATTAAAAACTCTTTTCCAGAAATGGGTATTCAGAATGTATGCTTTTCTTGCAGTTTCTGCTTAGAAGTGTCATTACTAAATCTTCTGTTTTTTCTTTCATAGTTGGTCCCTCCTATAGGAATGCTGAACAACCCTATGAATGCTGTAACAACAAAATTTGTTCGGACATCTACTAATAAAGTAAAGTGCCCAGTGTTTGTTGTCAGGGTGAGTATAGTGTTCTATTTCCTTAGTTGTATTGTCTTAATTTAAATTAGAGTGATAGTCTTAACTGAAGAAAGAAACAAGATAACAGTTAAAGCGTTTTCTGATAAAGCTAGCATGTGGAATGTGTGGACTACTGCTATGTCTAGTCTTTCTGTGAAGGGTTTTAGAAAATTAAATTATAAGGTCTGAGTACAAAATTATTGCTTTTTTTTTCCTGGACTAATGTCTTGACTCACAGGAAAAAAAGCAATTTGGTCTCTGTGCTTTTTGACTCTTACAGCATCTTTTAACAATTTTTCACGATGTCAGCAGTATTATTTAATATGGATATTGTGTGCTAGAAATGTATTGATGCCAATAAGATGTTTCTTCTCTGACTAGATTTTTTTTTCCTTGCTTTTACACTGGGCTTTGTTCTGCTGTTACAAAAGTCAAAAGCCCTCTGGCACAGTTCTGTGTTTTTGTCTATTTTGTATCCTCTCCAAAGTAATTTAGTAAATTCCAGTTCTGCAGATTCCCTGGAAGAAGCTTATGACTTATTTGGAGGATTGTGAAGAAATATTTGAATGTTATATTTGCATAGTTTAGTTGGATTTTTCTTTTGTAGTGGACTCCTGAGGGGAGACGCTTGGTCACTGGTGCATCTAGTGGAGAATTCACTTTATGGAATGGACTGACTTTCAATTTTGAAACAATATTGCAGGTAAATTAATCTGTCAAGATTTCTGTATATTTTCTTGAGGTCTCGGAGCATGTTTTGGGAACACCTCTTCACCCTGCTCATCATGGGTCTAACTGTGGTAATGGAACCCTTAAAGGTGTTTTATTTTTCTGTTCTGCTCTGACTGTGTCATTTAAAGCTTCTCATTCCATCTTCATATGCTTTACTAACTGTTCTCAAGAATATACTGAGTATTTGTAATAATAAACACTTTTGAAACAAAATGCAAATACTCTTTATTATGTAGAAGACCATTGTATGCAGAATAAGGGATTTTTTTTCCATGTTAACATCTTGAATCTAATTAGAGCATCATTGTTTTCATTTCTTTGTTGCAGCTGTTAAGTAGGAACTTTATTAACTTTTGTGTGGGTCAGATAGTATTTGAACATGTTTGCTAGAAGTTTTGTTTCTGAATTTACAGGCTCACGACAGCCCTGTAAGGGCTATGACTTGGTCACACAATGATATGTGGATGCTGACAGCAGACCACGGGGGATATGTGAAATACTGGCAGTCCAACATGAACAACGTCAAGATGTTCCAGGCACATAAGGAGGCGATTAGAGAGGCCAGGTTTATACACAATATACCATTTTCTGTAGTACCTATTGCCATGATTAGACTGTTCTCTAAGTGTATTCTGGGTGCAGAAATGCATGGGTTCTGTCAGATTCTGGGAAACTTCCTGCACCACATAAACACAATATTTTCTTTTGTTTCCACATTCTCACAGTTTTGCTGGCACCTTTCTGAATTAGTATTGTCCCAGTATCGGCCTCTGCAATATGTTAGAGATGTATTTGTCTGCCGCATTTTGCACTGGTATTCTTTTCATTTTTATATGGTGACGATGTGTATCAGTTATTCCTTTTTATACGCACTGTGTAAGACAACAATTTCATTCCAAATAAAGAATTCAGTCTTTAATAATCTTAACTGAATAAAATATAAAGCCTTCAGAAATAAAACACCTGCATAGTTCTCACAAAATAATAAAACACTAAATAAAGTGAAGAACTGCTTGGCTTGGTGAAGCCAAGACTTCCAGTAATACTAAATACCCACGCAGACTGCCACATACAGAAGTCTAATGTTTAATACTGAATGGGTTCTTCAAGCCTGAAACTGTAAGCAAGTCATTGAAAAGAAGACTGTAGGATATTCTCTTGGTTCAGTGTTGATGCCTCAGTTGTGCAAATGTCTATTTATATAAAAAAATGGAATCTAAAGTGATACTACCAGTAAGGTGTAAGATGTAAATGAAGGATGTTTCTAAAGCCAAACCTGCACATAATCTTTAGTAAGATATGGAAATGTTTTTAAAGTAAGCCTGAAGAGAAGCTGCAGATCCAAAGTGAAGCTAAAGCAGTGTTTCTTCGGGTTCAGGTGCTGGCCCTTGGTGATAAAGGTTCACTGCCACAAAACCACTTTCTTCTAAAGTCACCATTTTTCTTTGTTAGGGTGCAGCATTTTCAGCCAGAGTTTGGTTATGAGAAGTGCTTACATTGGATTCAGTTACTGTCTGACTATCATGACCATACACTGAATTTCTCTACTATTTTAAGCCCTTTCCTGATCATAAAGATCTAGGATTTCACGAGGGCTCCCTCATGGTATTTCACTGCACCAGAAAGGGAGTGCGTGCCTGTCAGTTGCTGGAGATGCTCTGGCCCTAATCACATGGCTAAATAACTCCTTGCTTTTCCAGTGACTTCCATCAAGTGATACTGACTGCTCAATCTGAATGCTGCTTCTGTGTCTGTAGGATTCTTTTCATGGTGTTGATGGGGTGTAATAAGAGGGATTTTTTCCAAATTACTTTAACAATAAGTGGTACACTTGTTTTGTATACAATTTTTTCAACAGTTAATCCAAGTAACATTTTCCTGTGATCAGCTTTCCCTTATTTTTGCTTCTCTGCTGCAAAGCACCTGTGGCTGAAGAGGAGTTTTTTCCTAAGATCTGTTCTCCTGTGCTTCTACACAGTATCACTTTCTTATGGTATTACCAAACATGAAAATCTAGGGTGACAGTTAACAAATCATATTGATGTTGCTTCTCATCCTGCAGAGAAGGCACTACCGTGTGCAGTCATAGGTAGGAATGTGCTAAGAATAAATTCCGGATTTTTTCCTCATTTGACAGGGGACTGCTATGCAATAGTAATCCTATGCTAAATTCATGTCTTGTGATGAAGTGTCATTTAGCAGGCACTGTATTCAGTCCCTATGTTCAAATGCATCCTTCAGTGTATAACACATTACAGTATAATTTTGCCCTGTCTGAGAAGCATAGATAATCTGTTAAATGCTGACTTCTTTCCCCTGCTGTGTGTCTTCATGTAACAGTTTCTCACCCACGGATAATAAATTTGCTACATGCTCTGACGACGGCACTGTTAGAATCTGGGACTTTCTACGTTGCCATGAGGAGAGAATTCTTCGAGGTATGTGCACCAAAAGTACTGATTGGGGTATTTCAAGAGGGGGAAAAACCTTTTTTAACTAGGTGTTCACAATACAGAAGTATCAGCTTGTCTACATTTTTGTATTACCTCCCTGTCTTAAATCCTCCAAACAAGTTTTTGTTTGGCTGCTGCTATAGGTGCCTTGTAATACTCAAATAGGCTGCAGTTCACAATGGCATTACTGTTTACTGTCCACTTAAGCTCAGAACAGTATAGGTGGAAGTAAGGACGTTTTTTCTACTGCTAATGTTGGTAGAAGCTGTTTCTGGATCAGGAATACATTTCTCTTTCTCCAAAGCTTAGTCTTTGTGACCACTTCTACTTCAGAACACACATCTTCATGCAGAGGATTCCATTCTTTTCATGGGAGTGCCTTCCATTGATTTCTTCAGAGGCAAGGTAGTTACTTTTTCTCAGTCCTTAAGAGGAGGAGAGCATCTAGGTAGAGGAAATGAGTAAATTTTGATCACATCATGCGTAGCACATGCAAATAACTCTAGCTTTGGTTCAGTAGTTTTCTGTCCAACATCTGCATATGCCAACTTCTGGTCCCTTTCCACTGGCCTTGTTGAGCTTTCTCCTTCGCTTGTTGCAGTCTTATTGAGCAATAACAATACCTTCTGACAACTATTCCTTTCTTGCACAAGATGTCAAAGATACATCATTTAATAGGAGACTCTATTATAAAGACTGCTGTGAGATTGGGGGTTGTAGCCATGCAGATAAACTGCAAAGAAGAAGGTATGCAATAAAAACGTGGGATTTCAGTGCTTTCCTAACTTAAGGATTTTTCTTTTTTAAAATCATGCTTCCAACTTGGACTGGCATTACATGTTTTATGAAGCAGAGTTCTCCCTGTTTCTCTTGACTCTTAAGCTCTCTTCTTACTTTACTAACGCATTACGTTGAAACACCACTACTTTGAAAAGATGTTGGGCTCCAGCATTTTTGCAACGATGATATTCTAACAGAATTTGTGCATAGACATTATGGTAGATCTGTTCTTTGCAGGAGCTGCTAAGCAAATTTCTAGGCTCTATCATTTACACCTGTTATTCTGGAAGGACCCAGATTTGGAACTGTTTTGCTTGACGCTTTACAAAAGAAATAATTCTGCACTGAACACATGCTATACCTTCCTCCAGGTTTATACTAGCTACTTATTTAAACCATGTAAAGGAAATAAGTATTGTCATCATGCAGAGTTGTCAAGGTTATAAAAATCCCTCCAACTCTTTTACATTCTTTTAATGTTCTGCATAAAGTAGGAGTAAAACATTTAATTTAGACCACAGAGAACAGAACTTCCATTACATTTCCTTCTGTTACCTTGTGTACTTCAACTTTTTGACTATATCTCAAATAGAATTATGCTTTCATTTATTGTAGTTCTACATCTTGGTATACAAGTTTTGGTTTTCAGAATAGCTCTGTAAAGAATATCTTTGCTTCTACTTACATGATGTACCCACAGTACACTTGGAAATATTTTGAAAACTTTATGTCTCTGGATAAAATAGGACATGGCAGATTATTCCTTGTTTCTGTTGTCAGGCAAAAAAAACCCCACCACCAAAAAAAAACCCCACCCCTAAAAAACCCACCACCCCTACCACCCAAAAAAAACCCCAAACACACCACCAAAAATTCCCCCACCGCCCCCAAACCAAAAATAATACCCAAACCCCTGAGTGTTGGGAGTAGTAGAATGTTTCTGCAAAACATGCAAATTTGATATAGTTTTGGTCCTTAGCACTATTGTTAAATATGATCAGAAGACACGTTTGAAAGAGCTGTATGGGTAACACTTAAATAGCTTTCTTGGTGGAAAATACAAGCTTTCATTTTGTTATTTGGAGTTTACAGCTTACGGCTTTAGAAAACTGATCTTCAGCTTTTTGCTTCTCTACATGCATTCTGTTTTTACATATTTAGGAGTGTGACCTGTAATACTTTGCTTAGTACAGCCTTCAAAATAACTTCAAAACTTATGCCATTACAGTTAGTGATCTGTAAATTCAAAATTATTGTGGCACTTCATCAAAAATATATTTCATTATGTAGAAGAAGTGTTTAGGTTAAATACCACGCGAAGGAATAATTTTTATTTCCTGTTTTCACAAACCATGCTTCAGCTATTCTGGTTAATACTGGTGCTGTGATGTTGAAGGGACTCTACACTCTAATCTTAAATCCAAAGCTTTTCTTAGTGTGTTAAGGTATTCTTCAGGTTATCACACCGAGTTTTTAGAAAATCAAATTGAACTCTCCTTTTACAGCCAAGATGTGTTCATAAAAATGGTTATCACTCACAGGGATACAATATCAGTATGTCATTATTCCTACTGATTTTTCAGTAACAAAGAGCATTTTGTTTAAAAACAGACTTGAGGACTTTAATGTTAAGGAGTGTTTTTAAAGCAATTCTATAAAGAACATTAAAGGTACAGGGAATAGAAAGGACAAAATTCAGTGGACTTGTCACGGATGCCTTTGTACTGGAATGAACTAATACTTATTTCTATTATTTGATGAAATGGTTCTCTATCTAAAATTGGTCTGAAGGAACAGTTCTAGTTCTGCATTCCTAAGAGGACTGAAAAAACAAATTGAAAGTGGTACATTACATAGGACAACTTCCTAAGCTTTTGCTGGAGTTCTTTCAGCTGTCTACAGTAGGCTACACAATTTTTTCAGCAGTTAAACCATGAATTTGTGTGAGAAACTCTTATTAACTGTGTCCAGCTTCCTTCTAGTTTGTCAAAACAAAAATAAACAAGACACTCTAAATTTTGTTTTTCATACATAATGCCAGTAGTTCGGGATTTTTTTTTTCTTTAATATGACTAAGAGTCCCTTTGCTGCCCAGCTTTTCACTGATTTATGTTGCTTTGCTGCTATGTATGCCATCATGGATTTCCACAGCATAGTAGGTGGAGTTTGGGTGTTTTGTTAGAAGTATGTGCAAATTTATCATTCTCCTTTTCAATACTGCAAAGAAATAAATAGGATTTAAATTTTCCATTTCTTGGGGAACCATCTTTAAGTAATTCATCTTCAAACGAAATATCTTGGAAGAACTCGAAGGTGGGGGAAATGGCATTGTCGTAATCACTTACCTGCTTGCTTTCCCTCAGTCAGAATGCTGTCTGTCTTGAAGTAAAGGTGCTGTCTTCCACATTCTGCACTGGTAGTTTCTGGCCTGTGTTAATTGCTCTAACATTACCATCTTGATGGTGGTAACAAGTACAGTTTGGTGCACTTGCTAAAATACACTGGTAGGAATACAACTGATGTTAAAATTGAAATGGTTTTGTTAAAATAACAAGACATGGAAAATGGTCTACAGTATAGAATTATGCTGTTTTCATGTCAGTAATCTGTTACTCTTAAAGGCATTTCCAATAATGGCATTTACAACAAAAATTATCAGGTCTTTAGTCTAAACAGTTGCAGTGAAGTTAATGGCAGGACTCGTGTAAACAAACCCCATTTCTGTAAGAATGTACACACTGATGGCATTTAATAATGCTAATTACATCTAGGGGGAAAATGTATGCAGTAAAAGCTTGATGTCCCTTTATTTCTATTGAGAAATTAATGTTATCTGTGACTTGAGTGGTGACTGAATCTCTGAATATTAAGTCTGTGCTAATGTGTCCCTGAGAACATTTTGGGTAGGTCATTATGAAACACATGATTCCTTCATTCTCAGCATGAAATCATGGGCTAGGAGGCTACAAACACGTTTCAATATTGTCAATTCCACTGTCCTTCCTTCTCCTTCCTTTCACAGTCACACACAAAATCCAGTAGAAATGTGTGCTTGGGAGGACTGTAAGGTTTTCATTCTGAAATCTAGATGAGCTATTTGTTCCCAGGACTTCAAAGGTTGCCTGGCTTAAGTAGGTCTGTTGGGGAGGGTGACTTTACCCAGCTCTCTGAAGGACAGTAATCCAGGATTTGGTAAAATATTTTACAGATAACGTTTTTGTATTTTCCGGCTGTAAAATAGAGTAATACACTAAATTATCTTCTAGCCAACAAGGTAGATTTGCAAAAGAATTTTCTTATCCTAACTTGAACAGTTAAAACCAATCATGATTCCTTTACATTCTGTCCGGATTTAATATCTGCAGTTTATAACAACATAATTTCTTACTAATATAGATTTATTTGTAAGGAGAGGTTTTTCTGCCTGTTTTTAACATTGTTCTGCCTGGAATTTCCTGTTCCTGCATAATCCAGTGCAAAAACTCATCACCTACAAAATAACATGTATGTGTGTACATGCATGCAGAAGTCACAGCAATCACAGTAAACTTATTTTTCATCTGCTCACAAGTTCTGAAAAAGTGTCTCCACAGTTAATCATATTGAAATAATGGGAGAATTTTTTCTTTCTTCCTGCCTTCCTTCTGCTCAATTTCTGGATCATCTTTAGCAAAAAAAAAAAAATTACCATGAAGTGTCGTTAGTTGTTTAAATTTATTGTATGGTTTGTGTACTCTGCACTTTTTGTGTGAAAGTGAAGCATCTCTTCAAAGTTTTTGATAGCCGGTTTCTCAGTCAAATAGCAAATCCTGTACTTAAAATTAGAGAAGATGTGTTCGAGCAGTTAAAAGGAACCTGAGAACCAGAACTACATCTTCAGTTTGATCCTTCACTTTTAAACATACTTAGTAGCTAGCTCTTAGCCTTCAAAGCAGGTAGCTTCTAAAACTGTTACCTTTTCCTGGAATGGAATAGAACTCTATATTGGATAATTTAAAAGGAAAAAAAACCCCACCTCCTAATGTTGCTGTTTCTGGTTTTCTTCCCTTTATGTGAGGTTTTTATTTTGTTTGACTCAGTAGGGAGAGAAAACCAAGTAAGTTGAAGCAATGCATTTATGTTCGTACTGTGTTTCTTGTAAGGAGATGTGGTGTTTAAACCTTCAGTTTTTCATGGGGGCATGCTGCTTTCTACTGTTAGGATTTCAGGTATATCTGGTACATCTTTTAGTCTACTGATGCATCCCTACATGAATGGATATTAGAAATATGTTTCCCCAGAACAGAAGCCCGAGCTGAGATGAGACCTGAATGATACTGGCACTAACCATGTCTAGAGAAGGAATGTCCTTGTATTTTTGAACGTAAAGATGACCTGTTTTGAAATGCTAGTACTGAATCAGTCAAATCTCTGTTGCTGCGTTTTCATATGCCAACTTATGTTGCAGGTCTCTGATCTTCATTAATCTTCATTGCCAAAGCAAAGTTTGGGATGGGAGAGAGGGATAAATTGCAGTGAAGTCTTTTGAGGTACAGTTGCGCTCTAAATGGCTGAGGATCAAACTTTCCATGTGTTTTAGACACAAGAAATGTTAGGGAACTCACTGGGATGTTAACACTGAATCTGTGAGGGTTGTTTTTCTTCATGAACAGTTCAGATCGCTTGCACTGTCAGTGATGCAGGAGCTCTTTTGTTCTGCTGTATGTGCTGTACTAGCCCTGCTGCTGCTGTTTTGGGGTTGCATGCGCATGCATGGAGGACTCTTTACACAGCCTCATACACTTTCTCATCTCATTAGGAAACCTCTCTGTTGCCTTTGTGATAATAAGAGTTAGACATATATATACAATATATATACAATTTCCATCTTCATATATGGAAGTTACCATGCAAAATGTATTTTCCTAACATCTTTCTTTACACTTTTTCCAAAGTAACACCAAGGACTCGGAGTGTGAATACATACACACCTTCCTAAGCTCATAAATAACCTCAGTCATTGCTGCTTGTTTGGGTGGTGGGTATAACCTACATTAGATGGGAAGAATCCAATCATTTGCTTAAGGCTACTAAAAAACGTTCAGATGTCATCTAGCAACTCAGTTTTATTCCTGAATATGATGTTCAAGGTCAGGAATCTTGGTTGTCTCTATACCAAACTTTATTAGAGGTAGACTTCATTAAAATATCGAATTCTCTTTGTGTTTAAATGTAGAAATCCATCTGACAGTTGAAAAACTTATACCAGGTTCCTATTTGTGAAGTATTCTGGATTGGACAAAATTTTATTTCATCAACTGTACTTGAGGTCCTTGGGTTCTCTGACTAAAAGATGATGATTAGGAGGTAGCTTCATGATGCATTTGCTCTGCTCCCTAAAACCATGCCAGAAGAATTAGAGGGTATTGAAGACTGCTCTTGGAGCTGGTTACATCTTATATGTCTGAAAGCATTTGGTTTATACTGCAGTTCAGTTCTGAGTAGCGTTAAAGTCGAACACACTAAGCCTTAGAGTTCTGTTTCTCATCTAAAATTCAGTGTTTTAGAAATTATGAAGTTAATAACAAAGAATACATAGAATTCTCAAAGAATGAATAAAAGAGACCATGAGAAATGAGCCACAACACCATGCTATAAACAAAGTTATACCGGACACTTCTGTCAACACTTGTCATGAGACAAGAATGAAGAGGCACTGTGCAAGAATGAGATTGCAGATGAGATTCTGAAATCACTTCTCCCTAAAAATTGCTCTGAAGCTGAAAGTTATATAATCCCTCACATTGAGTCCAAGGGCAAATTTTACACTAAAAAGGCTAATATTTGCAATAAATCTATTTTGTTAAGCTTGAGGAATATTGAAAAATGCTAGTGCTTCACAGGACAGCAAGCTCTTAGTGCTGCTGAAATACATGATACTTCTTAAAAAAGTTTTATGATTGCATCATTAGGATTTCTTGCATCTGCTTCTTTTTGTGTGTTTTGACAGTTGCAGGGAGTAGATAAATACTGAACTAGGTGAAACCTTTTTTACAGTTTGTTAGTATAAATACTTCCATGGTGAGAACTCTCATCTGTTGTGATTACATACAGAAGTAAACATAATATGGCACAACGCTTTGCGTAGTGTTCAGGATTCACCTACAGCGAGAACCATTGATACAACAGTGATCTTTGTCCTCAAGCCCTGCTCATCATTGTTGAGAAAGACAAATACTATTTTAAGTGGATTATGTTGATACTAATAAAAAAGATCCTGAACTATAGAGGTATTTAAATACTGATGCAAAGATGACACCAGTCTTCCTTTCTCAGCAGAGGTGTAATTGTTGAAAAGGATGCAGGTTGTGTGCATTAAGGATAGTGGATTCCTGGTATCTGCTCACCAATATTTGTCATATCAAAGATTCTCAATGGAAACAAAATCATCTGGAGTTAGTCTTATCCAAGTTATGTTAGTAACTCCTCTGATAAAATCTTACATGGATAAGTACTCAGAATTGGGCACTTTATTTATATTTTTATGGAATCTTTTGCCTGGCATACCATTTCCTACTGGAGTGTAACTACAGAAATATGCTATTTCAGAATAAATGGCATGAGTCTTCAAAAAACACAAACCACAATTCCCTGGTGAAGATAATCCATGTCAGTCCTCAGTTCTTCAAAAATTCTCTTGCAGGCTTTCTGACTCTACTTTTGTGTCTTATTTTTTTCTTTTCATGTCCTGTAGTTACTGTACTAAAAGCTTTTGTGCATTTAGGTAAGCATAGACTGCAAAGCATTTGGTATTTTTTCTTTTGCATCCATCCTTTCAGTTCTCCATACTCAAGTTATTTTCTATTATAGTATGTTAGCTCTGAGTGATATTCTGGCTGTAGTAGTGAGACACTTGCATCAAGTTTTATCATATGAATAACATTGCAGATTTCATACTTAAGATTACAAGTTCATGTGGACATCCAGGCCCTGAATATTTTGCCTGAAATTCAGTGGTCTTTTTTTTTTTTTTTCCTCTCCCAGACCTGCCTGGTCTTACACAGTCATGAAAAAGCTAGTCCTGCTCATCACACATTGCATTGGTAGGAAGACACAGAGTCAAAAGAGAAACTGGGGAATGTGCTGAAATGGGATTGTATAGCAGACCAGGAGAAGGGGATAAATAAAAATCCTGGAAAAAAAAAAAAATGGAAGAAAGGTGGCTGGAGATGAAGGTAGCAAATGAGAGGAAAGTGTGGAGGCTGTGTCAGTATGAAAAAAACTTAATAAAACAACAGCTGGTGTTAGGATTGAGAAAAAATAGTGGCAGTGTGAGCAAGGAGATTAGAATGGTGGGGGAACAGGAATTATGCTCCTGGCATTGTGGGGATAAATCAGGTCAAACTCATTGCTGGAGCAGCCGGAGAAGAGGCTGGGTTTTTATGGCTGAATGACACTCAGACACAAGTGGATGGTATATAATCTACCAAATGTGTGTGTATATATATTGTGTGTGTGAAAATGTGTAATAATAATATCCCTATACATACAATTTTTTTTTCCCTAATCTCTCTTAAATTTTATGTTCTGTGTCATGAGTCTTGGAGACTCAATGTGTTTGAGAAGTTAGGAACAGATGCTGTACTCATTCAGAAGATGAGTATAGAGTGCTATTTTAGTGAGCAAACGATGCCGTCATTCCTAGTGTAACAAAGAGAAAGCTGTCTCTACCAGTCCATTAAAACTCCTTATGTTTTTTAATAGTCCCTAAGAAGCAGTGTGGATCTTCCCCTCACACCAAGTTTTGTCAGTTTAACAGCTCTAAAACTGAAATATCTAATAGTTGCTCTTCAGACCCAAGGCTAGCTCTGGATTGCTTCAGTTGAGAATATAATCAAGGCACGTATGTGCTGCATGCTTCTGCAAAAGCAGTTGGTTAGATCAAGCATGCACATGTAATCCCACATGTAATCAAGATTTCTTTTCAAAGTATAGTGCCAGAACTTTCCAGGTGACTGATACTCATTTCACAGTGAAAATAAAAACCCGCCATTTAATTTTGCTGCTTTTGTTGTAAATAAAACACTTTTCAGGGAAAGACATTTTGATTTTTACTGTTGAAAATGTATGTATGTGTTGCAGGGAGAATAACTGTCTTGGCAGTTTTATAAATCCTATTTTATAGAGGAAAGGATTTTTACACTTTTTTAATTAAAAAATTATTGGGCTGTTAAGTGTCTTAGCTGTACTTCTGATGCTTACAGCTGTGCTTCTTTGAAGCTGTATAGGAGAAAACTACAACTTTTCGAAGTATTTTAATCTTATGAAATGTTTCACAGACTAAGTTTAACATTTCTTCCATCCCAGACAGTTTGGGTTACTATTGGTAATTATTATCTCCCTGGAATCATCTGATATTTCTAGTTCTGCAAGACATTATTTGGATACATTGCACAATCTGTCAAGTTCTGGCTTGTGTTGAATGTGTCCTTTCTAAAAATGAAGTGTTAATATTTGTCATACTGTGTATAAATTTATTTTGCTCCAGTAAAGATATGTAAGTAGGTAGAGCTATTCCAGATATAACTACAGCCACATAAAGAAATGGTTGTATCACTTCAGTATAATTTTCCGGTGTAGACAAGGCAAGGACTGCAAGTATCTTTCATATATTGTCTTTGAAGGCAGAAAATGATCTTTTAGCTGGTTTTGACCCTTTACAGAAATTGTGTGGAACTTTGCTCACCAAAATAAGCTTTTAAAGGGAACTTATCATAGCTATTTAAATATGAGCCTGACCTGAGAAACTGAAAGTTAACTGTAACAGGACTGGAATACATGCTTCTACCAAGCCTCCGAGATATCAGAGGGTAAACTTAAAATTTCCATTCAGAAAAGCTGAAGAATATGTTCCCTTGGCTGCTTAAAATTGGGCAAAACAGTATCTTAGTAAAAAGCAAACCCAGCTTTCCAGTGTGTACTGGCAGGTGCATCTTTTCTACTGTATGTACAATAACTTTTTTCTTTGCTTTTTTATTTAGAATGATGGAGCATGAAAACATTTTAAATGTTATATTAAAATCTCACTTTTGAAACTTTCGTCACTTTATAAAACCTTCCTCTAGAAAGTGTCATAACACCTGATAAATTACTAGATTAACTGTAGTTATTCTAGAAACAAGTAGGATGAACTGATGAAAAAATATAGCTCAGGACCCACTCTATTATTATTATTATTACGTATTAGGGAAAATCAAGTCTAAATATTTATACAATACTTTTACATTTGAACTTCTCTTTATAGCTGCTGTCTTTCTCTATTCTCCAAGATTATCCTATTCTGCTTTATTTTTGTGTGAAGATTTAAGGAAGGAGTAGCTCTGATAAGTATTTGCCATCCTCAGATTGACAATTTGCATAGCAAGACGTTTAACATTCTTCCTTGCTTAACACAAGGCCTAATGCTCCTTGAGAACTATGTTTCATCAAATCTGGAGGTTCTTCATGGCTTTATAAATAATCAGTACACATAAGGATTAAAAAAAAATCTGAGTATCTTCTTTCAGTTCAATGAAGAGCTGATTTCCCACTTCCCCAACTTTCCATGGGAGAAACTTGTCCTGAGATGGATCATAGAGTTTCAGATGAAAGTAAAATTCTCCTTTGAAAAGGGAATTTTCATGATTTTTTAATATCTCGATATACATAGCACAAATTGTATAAGTGGTGTTTACAGGTAAGTAATTTCCCACTTAAGAACAAGTCTAATGGGAATACCCAGAAGTTTAAGTTCAAACTCATTTGATGTTCCAGGTATGTTGCCATTAGAAAAATAAGTATTATAAAGTTAAAAGCTCTAAAAAAAGAAAATTTTAGTTTATCTCCTTCTCTAGTCCAGTGGAAAACACACTTAAAATGCCATTTTTACTGGGAGATGGAGGGTATCGTTTTCATGTTGGTTTTTTTTTTTAAGCTCTTCTCTTACTAGTGTGGTAGAAGAGTGTGAGAGTTCTGCTTAATTTTAGATATTGTGCAGTCTCTGTCCTTGGAGATTTTAAAAATAAAAATGGATAAACCCATGGGCAGCCTGATCTGATGTAATAGCTTTGAGCAGGAGGTTGAACAAGAGACCTCTGAGGTTCCTTCCAACCTGACTTTTCCTGTGATCTTACAATACTGAATTTCCCTATTTTGCCAAAGGGGAAACAAAGGAACAAAAAGTCCTAGTGATGTAATTTTTAGTTACCTTCAGCCTGTACACCAGCATCTATGACATAAGGAATTGACCTGCAAAAGACTGTATGAAAAATTCTTGATTTTTTTATTCTTAGTTTGTTTTTCTTTCAGCTTTTAACATGCTTGAGAAAATGCACATGATGTATTTGGATGGGAAAGCTTTGTTAATGTTTACTGAAAGTCTTTCCAGAGATGATAAATGTTTGGACATTCCATACTGTTACACAAGCAATTAAAATTTGTTGTAAATGAGATGGAAGATGTAATAGCATGCTGTCAGCATCTTCTAAGCTCCTTCTGATTATGTAGTAACAGGTAAAAAGTTTATCTCTCTGTGTAGATGTAGGTATATATGCAATTGTTACATATGCATATGTAATTTGTCAGTCTCTATAAGGATAAAGCTATTATGGTACCCAGTGACACATTTTATGGATACAGTATTAGTTTGCTGCATTCTTGATTGTTTCAAAATTATGCAGTCCTGAAATAGATGGTGCAGGTAGTGTTGTAAAGCTCTAAAGCACATACCTAATTAAAATAGACTACTACTTTTGCTAAAAAAGGAAAAAGTAGTTTAGATAGCTGCTTTACTCCTTAAACTGAAGCAGCCTAGTCTTGTCCATCTATTTTGTCATTACTGTTCTTGGAGGTGCATTTCTCTAGATCATGTTTCTAAATCCTCCAGAGGAGCCATAAGTAGACCTGGTTTTGCAAACATCAACCTTTATGTCGAGATGAAATGGGTGTTAGAGATCTTTTTTTTTTCCCCCAAGCAAATGCTGGTGTACATAGTGGACTTCATTGCTCATGCCCACACCTTTCCCAGGTCTTGACTAACCTTTATGTCTAAACCCAAATTACTTAATTTCCAAGTCTAAGCATATTATCAGAAGACTGGACAATATTAAATAGAATTTTGAGAATGCATTTATCTTAAAAATATATATATTTGAATTTGTCTTGTCTTGAAACAAGCTGCTTTTCAAGCACTTGACAAGTCCAAGACAGAGTTGTTCTGGTGTTTTTACTACAGATGAGTTTAGAAAGGAATAACACCACATTTCAAAATGTGTAGACATAATTCCCCCTTCTGAATTGTAATTAATCAGTAGCAAGAACAGTTGCACATGCAAAATGCTACCTGGACAGCTACTTTGTATAGAAGCATACTTGTATATAGCATAGTTAAAAGATCTAAAAATTGTCATCAAGATACCTTAATTTTTCTAAAGGATGACTAGGTCTACAGCTTGATATGGTGCAGTGTGTTACTGCTTGCTGTTTGTGTCTGGTCAAGAAGAATCCTGCCTTTCCTTTACATCTGCCTTCTGCTTTGTCTTATCCATGCATAATTTATAGGCAGAAATAATGTTTTTAATTAGATCAGCTGATATAGTAGAAAAAAGGGTTGGGTTTTGTGGGTTTTGGTGTGTTGTGGTTTGTTTTTTTGTTTTGTTTTGTTTGTTTTTTTTAAAGCCACACCCAATCTGTCTTAAGGACACAGAAACTTGCTTATTTCAGGTCACCTGATATAGCTGGATAATAAGATGCCTTTTTCCTACATATCTTGCTTTATGCTCCTAAATCCTCCAACAGCAATGACTCTTTGGCTTCCCTAGCAGGAACTCCACCTACTTAAAATGAATTTATAAGGTGTTCTCTATTCAGTGATACATATATTCTCAAAATCAATATTCTTATGCCTAGTTTGCTAAATCTAGTGATTAGGAATATCAGTACTGTTGATGAATATGGATATCTGTGGATCACCATTCTCCTTTTGAAAGTCCCTGTTCTGCAGAGACTTAGAAGTAGACATATGGTATTAAGACGAGGAATGTAAAAAACCTAAATTCACTCAGACAATTACTTTATTGTATTAAATTGATTTATACTCTGCAGTTGCATTCTGGAGATCTTTGGGCAAAGGTAGGTTCTCTTTCACACTGTTCCCAATTTATCAGGAATATCCTTTGCTTCCAAAGGAATGGAGAAAAATATAATTCCAATCACCTGCATAAGCATGTTAGAATTGTCATTTCTTTAGTATGCATTGCAGTTGCTGACAATTTCAAACGGGACTTTTATAAAATGAATTAGAAATTTTAATGCTAGTATTAAACTTTAGAATTTCTGTGTTCACATTCTAAAACGAACACTGGAGGCTTTAAATAGCAGGTGCAATACTGCCAGCCATTTTTTGTAGTGATGTAACTACTGCTTCCTGTGGAAAAAAAACATCCTGCTTGTTCAAAGGCTTCTTCACATGCTGCGTGCTTCTCTCCCGCTTTGCCATTTTCTTTTCCCTACGTCATGGAATTCTTCAAGAAATATACTCTTCCTCCCTAAGCACTTACTATGTATGTTTTGGTCTACAATTTCACCACGAGGATGTCTGTTCCTAGTAAGTCTGGATGCAAATACCGGCGATTAAGTCTCTGTTTTGTACAATGGTTTAAGTTGCATTAGTTTCTGCAGAACTCTGTCAAATCAGGTATCATTGCTGCAATATATGTAGCAAACCACAGCACTTCACTGAAAATCAAAGAAGGTTCAAAATAATGCTGTTTTCCACAGAAATTATTTACTAGAAATACCCAAAGTTACTTTTAACCCATTGCATAATATTTTATTGACCAAAGTAGTAACTTTTGTCCAATAGAATGTTGGTATGTGAATATTTCTCTTAACTTCTTTGCAAGATGTCAGAATGCAAGTAAGGAATAGCCATGAGACAAGTTTTTCCTGAAAAATACTTAGCAGCAGTAATTATCACAAGTATCTAACAAATACAGTTTAGGAGTGGCATTTGAAAATGAACAATTTGAGGAATTTTAACTAGAACTTAATTTGACTTTTAAATTGAAGTGCTGTATTAAAAATCTTAGAAATTAATGTTGAATTTACTAGATATGAAGAATATCAGAATATTTTTCCTGACATGTCTATTCTTTGTCATCCTTGCACAGAAAGAAGGACTCAAGCTTAGGAGAGAAAAGCAAATTAATTTTTCAGTTTATTACAGCCCGTGGCTCTTTGATGCCAGTTACTGTGAACTGGACATCTGCATGGTAGCAACCAGTAACACTGCCGATTTAGGTAACGTGTTCTACTGACAGGATGTTGTGTGATAACTCTAGTTCCAATCAGTCTCAATAAATTGTCTGGTAGTGAAAAGCGGTAAATTGCACTAATCTTCTAGAAAACGTATCCCTCACAAAAACAACCTTCTCTTCATTCATGCAGTAGCAGAAAAGACTTTGTGAATCTGTATGGTAGCTAGATAGATAAATCAGGCTTTTATTTAAAAACTACTAAAACTTTTGTAAAAGTTCTCTTGTTTGTACATGATAGTGGGAATAGCGATTTTGCTGCTTATTTTGCCATAGAATGTATCTGTCATGCACGCTGCATCTCACTGTAGATGTCATGTAAAACCCCTAGTGTTTTCTGTGAAAGATGCATTGATACAAAGGTACAACCAGCCTCATTGATGTGCTGTCTTGAGGAGATTAGGGTACTGCTGATGGAGTACAAATGATAAATGCCCAGTCTCCAGTAGATGAAGAATCTGTTATTCTTAAAGCCAGGTGTTTCTCAGCCTGCTGTACCTTTTTCTCCAATGTAGTGCTTTTGTCACAGTTGATCACGTTCATGATACATTGACGCCTGTAAAACTGCATCTTCTAGCAGCAGATAATTCACAAGGGAGTATGTATTCCAAAAATAGAGACTAGTCTAATGAAGGTGTATTCTGTGTACTAAAGCAATAACTGTATTTTAACTTGCGCTGCAAATAAACTGTTGACATGGGATTGTACCTGTTAAAGCTTCCTTTTTTGTTGTTAACTTTTTAAGGTTAAAAAATGCACTTTGTTCCCTAATACAGGGATACTGTATTAACAAAAATATTAAAAATCAAAATGTAAATTTGGCAGAACTGTTATCTTGCATCACTTTGCCAACAGATATATTTTGTTTTTTTCAGTTGCCTCACTGGGTTACTTCAGTAGCAATGGCATGCTCTTAAATAGCCTTTTCTGAAACAGAAATGATGCCATCTTGTTCCATGAAAGATCATCTTTTTTTTGGTCTCTGCTTCTGTTAGTATTTGAATGAGACTGTGTATGGAGATTTATCTGTGCAAGTGAAGAGGAGACTTTACTACCTCCCCCACAGCCACTGACTCAATTTATCATTAATTTTATTTTACAGAAGATTTCTAAAGTCCAACTCCCTAGGAGGGAAATACTGCAGTTTTTCCATTCCTCAGCTTAGCTACACAGCACAGACAGCGCTGTAAAAGGTGTTTTATTTGAAGAGCACAGATCAGTTCCTCTCAAGGGTCAGGATAGCAACCTTTTACTGGTGATGACTTTTCCCTCACTATATGCCAATCTTCTTACTTTGTTCTTCCTGTTATTTTGCAACCATACACTGTTTTCCCAAAAGCACTGCTTTTTTAGCTTCCGTCTCCTATCTCTCTAGTTTCATATTTGGATATAATTAATTTTTATTATGTGGACTGGTTTGTACACTTCTGAGACTGGAAAGATACTTTGTGTTTCTTTTGGTGTGTGTGTAAGATTAAAAACTTTAAAAGCTGCTACAGAAAGCACTGAGGAATCGAAAGATTCCTTAAGAAAGAGCTTCTTTGAAATCACATCTGCCCAGTAAACACTTGTTCTCTTTTCCCTTTTATTTTAAATTGATATCTAGTTGGCATTTTTTCTTTTGGTGGTTGCAGCCCACATTTTTTACACAGCTGCAGATAATTTGCATGATTGAAGTTTAGCAGGTATCTTTGGTGGTAATGTTTTCATATAACAAATGCTCCAAAACTCAGGAAAAGAAAGTCCCATAGATAACTTGTTTATATTTTCAACTTTTATTTCCAGAATAGTAATAATTAAAAATCTCTAATATTACTGCTTTTGTGTGCTAATCTTCGAACAAAGACTGCGTTAAAATACTGCAGGCAAGATCATTGTTTCAGAAAAATTTGCCATTTTTTCTCAGCATTGCTGAGGAGATGGTCTGAATTGTTCTTTTTCTGCTACACATGCACTTACAAGTAGATGGATGTTCTTTGTCTTGGATTCTTTTGTCTATGTCATTTGGCTTTTTATGTAATTTCTAGAATTTTGTATAAGCTTTTTAAAAAGCTTTTTTAAAACTTCATAGTAGAGCTCAAAGTATTTCAGACTAACTTTTTTTTTTTCCTGGGAGCTTAAGGTTTTTGACTAAAAAAGTTTCTGTCTATCCTTTAATTGGAAAATTTTAATTTTGACATATTAGACAATGTTTCTAGTGCTAATATGGAGGGGGATGAAATAACATCCAGGAGTTACTCCAGGTGTAGGTGTGGCATTTGAATATTTTTCTGCTTCTAGGGAGAAAATGTTCCTGTTCTAATCAACGTGTTTTTCCATTAAAGTTCTGTTTAATTCATGAGAACATACACTGCAATTATAATTGCACTATGCTCTTAGGATACTTTTCCTGCAAACCTCCGCATCATTCCTTTATATTTATTTTGAAAATTTGTAACATGCTACTGAGTGCACGTACATGTAGATTCAAATGCAAATTCAGTCATAGACTGTATCACAGAGGGAAACACCACACTTAAATGCCTGTACAATATTCATATCATGTGATATTTTTTTTTTTTAATTCCTTTGAAGTCAGCAGTGAAAAAAAATCAAACTGGTAGTCATTTCAAGAAGCACAGGTTTCAAGGAGGTATTC
Source organism: Athene cunicularia (assembly GCF_003259725.1). Lineage (NCBI taxonomy): Eukaryota > Metazoa > Chordata > Aves > Strigiformes > Strigidae > Athene > Athene cunicularia. The sequence continues at coordinate 3,442,978 of NW_020799111.1, read as the reverse complement.
AGTCTATCCATATTATGGTGTGATGAGGTCTCTTTAATTCTTGTATCCTCTATTTGGATCTTGGAAAAACAGTCCCTTAATATGTTGTAATGGGAAACCTATCAAAACACTGGTTTTTTGCCCTTCACTTTAAATCAAATAGCACTTGTTTTAGTCACATCTACTTGTGACGTCAGTAAATGGATCTGAGGACAGCATTTTCCACGAATTGTTACCAGCACTTTTTGTTTGGAACCCCACTTAAACTGGTGATGGGCCCCTTTGCCTTTTTTCTTCTCATATCCATGTATGTTGTCTTTTACATGTTCTCATATTTTTCCCCTGGTTTTGATATATCTGAGTTATTTAAGTACTCTTTGGATTGTTTTATTCCATTTCTTCTTGTTGACATCTCTCCCTTTCTTTGTTAGGTTTTATCGCACAAAATCCCTGGTAAGTTTTCAACATCATCTTTTGCCCTGTTTCTCTGTTCAGTCACATGTGAAGAGCTTTACAGTTTGATCCATTCATGTGCTTGTGGAATTTGAAATGAAACATGGTATTTTAGAGAGCTTTGTAGATATTTATACAGCCACACTCTTAAAAATAATAATAGGGGAACTATTTCTATAATTGAAACAGAAATAAGAAGGATTTGTATTCTTCCACTTAAATAGGGACAACTTTAAATCTGAAAGGGTAAAACATTTTCTTGAATTTCAAAATTAATAGGTGGCAGGAAAGAGGATGGAGTTCACAGATGTGGTGGTGGTGATATAGGAAAGAACAGGAAAATAAGAGAAAATATGAACACGGATGGTAGAGAAATTTGAAGTAAGACTGATAAAATATTCCTTGTTTCTGTCTCTCACCTGAGCTCATCTTTGCTGCTTGATTCAAATTTCAATGGAAGTTATTATCTCTTACTATGTTTCTGTAACACTTTCCAAATAATTGGTTTGCACCTGCATTTTAGTTACAATTTTGCTCTGATTTTTTTTTAATTTTGCTGTTTCTTCTCATTAGCCCTAAGATCACCACTAGATTAAACATGTTCGTAAGTCTCTGTATGATATTACATGCTGAGGTTTTTTTTCTGTTTTAGTTCATGGTACTCTGCCCATTGTGTTTCTGTCCTCGTAATTTACAGCCCTTTCATATTTCACTTGCATGAAAATTGGTCCTTTGTGCTTGAGATGAAAATTCTCCTGTCTGTTCAGCTTCACCTCTGTATAGAAAGAGTAGTGCTTTGTGCTCTACTTTCTGCCAGCAGTTTACTTCAGCAGACCTGCTGCTCCCTAGTTTGCTCAATCTTGGTGGTATTGTAAAACACAAAGAGCAAGTTAAATGGTCTCTATCTGCATATCCCTTCTTGGATCTCTTACACTTGCTAAATGTCTGGATTACTGACTGACACAAAACTTTTTCTAGAGTCTATACAAAGTTTGATAATCTCTCTGTTGTCCCCTGCCCCACCTGTGGGCTAGCTGCTCTTATTACTGATAGCAGGTGCTCATTCAGTATTTGCCCTAGAACCAGAGAAAAGGGTTTTCCTAACTTCGGAGTACCTAAACTCATTATTTATTTGCTTAAAATGATAATGGGCTCGTACTTATTGGATGTTCTGTATGGTTAAACTGGCTGTCAAAGGTAGCTTACATGGCGCTTTTGGTTGGCAAGAAGGAAAACAGCTTTCCTGCAGACTTGCTAGCCCTTAAAATGAGGAGCTGGCTGGACAAGTGGTGGTACTCTGTGACTGGCCAGATGAACATGGCTGCCTTTAAAAGTAGTTTATTTGTCTGGTAGAGAAGACAGTTGATAGTACCTCTCCTCTCAATGGGATGTAAAAGATTAGGATCCTGTCCTGTAGTCTTAACCATAAAAATACATTGAAACCTACTCTTCCACTGAGGGAAGATGAGGTTGAAAGATCTTGGTGTTCCTTCTTTGTTGGGTGTTTCTATTAAAAGATTCTGGGTTCACATGGAGTATGTCAAATTATATAAAAGACTTCTTATAACTTCTTTTGCTGGGATCCACAAAATTTTTTCTTAGGTTTTAGCAGCTTGCTGAGAGTGATGTCTGTTTGTGCAGCCAGACAGTGGTGTGAAAATCAGATTAATCTCTAAAACTAGGTACTTCGACTATGGTTTTCTCTTGCAACAGCCATAATCACGCGCAGAACTTTAATGGACATCCAGAAGGATGTTAAATATGTATTGAAAATGATTAACGATGCTCTTAGATTTTCTGGAAGTATTTGCTCTCTTCCCTGAGTTGAGAACTAAGTATTCTGCCTCTGTTGCTTACAGCCTTGATTGAAATTATGACCAGAGCACAGAGCTTGAGGCAAGCTGCTTCTAAGTTCTTCAGTGTGTCCCCTGATTTCCTTCCTTTTCCCTCCTTTCACTAATTTGCTATGCTAATTTTTAGGATGCACCAACTTTTATAGCTTCATGTTAGTTTAAAAATGTCTAAACCGATGCTGTATTTTAGACATTCCTTCTTTCCATTGCTTATTGTAGTATTCAGTGAAAATAGCAGACTTTGGCTCTGCTTAGTGCTGTTTCATACAGATGTAACAAGCAAAAGTTTGACAAAAGTCTGCAGATGGAAAGGCTGGGGATTTTGTCACCTTGATAGCAGTAAGTGAACCCACCAATCAACATTTTCAATAATTAGTGAATAAAACTAGTTTCATAAGTATGTGTTTAAAAATCCTCAGTGAAGCTACTCTACAATCAGTGCATCTTAAAATTACCTCACTTGCTGGAAGCTTAGCTTCAGGCACCAGTTTTTAACACATGCTCCACTTTGTTCTTGATTCATAAAATATAAATGAATGTTCTGGCTGAGCAGCAGTTAAATAGTTATTTTTGAGATAAATTGTAATTGTGTGACTTCAAAGTATTTGACATTCTACACAGATTCATCTTTTATTTTTAAAAAAAGGTGATGGTACAGGCTGTGAGCAGACTCCAAAATACTTGTTTAGTTCAAGTAGAGGATTTGACTGGGAATGTTTTAATGTGGAAGCTCACAGTTTTCGGGGATATTTTTTGTTTTATTGTTAGAAGAAAACTGTCTGCCCAGCAAACTGATTCTGTAACCAATTATAAAGACACAAATCTATGGGAACTGCAGGGTTATGGTTGACAAAATCATTTAATTCTCATCTTTCAAGTTCACACTTTTTTTTCCCTGAAGGACAGTTGTTTGTTCTATTCCTGGACACAGCAATACTCTCTCCTTTTTTCTATACGGCATTGTGTAGTAATTGCTGTGCCACATTAGACTAGAGATCAGTCTTGTCTGATGCCTTAAGACAGTAAACGCTCAATAGAGGCAGTGCGAGCTCTTTCAGATCTAGTGACTATTACCAGATACTTGAGAGGAAGGTGCCAGAGAATAAGCAATAGGAAACTGTGGGACAGTTTCTCTCTGAGAGAGTGGGTTTTTTTGCTCCTGTCAGCTGTTTGTGTTATGAAGCATGACAATTTTTTCTTACAGTTGCTGTTCATTTTTACTGTTTCATGTACATCTATTTTTAATATCATTAAATGTAAATACCATTGTAAATAAATATTTTCTGTCAATGAAAAGCAAGTGTGTTGCTGCTTTCAAAGTAGGCTGGCTAATTTTTGAACAGAAAAACATCTAGTCCCAGCTACTTTACAAATAATGTAACCAGAAAAAAAAAAAAATGTTGTTCTACCTTTTGCAATTTAAAAAAGCCCTTTTTAATTCTCTGATGAATAACTGCAAAGGAATTATAAGTAACATGCCATGAGAATTTTCATAGGTAACTCTGCCTAAGTGCAAAGTAGAATCCAGTCTGTCATAAATAATTTAACTGTGATGAAAACCTGCTTTTGTCCTTCAGTCAGCTGCCATTACTGCTAAGCTACTAGCATATATATATATATATATATATATATATATATATATATATATATATATATAATAAGGAGGTGTTGGACACTTTTAATGTGGTGCATCTTCTCCTTCTATACTTTCTGCCCTATTTTTCCTGTCATTTCTCTTGAACTAGCTCTCTGAGCTTCTTGATGGCTTTCTGTTTAAGATTAATAATGGCTTCTTAAATAGAAATAATTACTGTATTGCACTAAGCATTATGCAGCATTTTACAGTATCATCACATAGGTGAACTCTGTGACACAGAGACGCATTTAATGTTTTGTGTAGGGTTTTTTTATTAAATGCATAAAAATGGTGGTAACTTAGAAAATCTGGACACCGATTAAGCAAAATTAGTGAAAATTTTGTAATACTTTTACATACTAAAATAACTTCCTTTTGATAATTATCTGTGATCAGTCTAGCTATGACTTAAGTGTGTCTTATGATTAGAAATTGTGAAGCATGCATATTTAATGATTTTCATTATAGTTCTCACTTCTAAGAGAATACTAAACAGTTCTTCACATGTTACAGATGATGGTCCCGTTCCTGTGCTGTTGCTCAACCTGCTGTCAGACTTGTTTTGTCTCTGTGTTCTACAACATACACACAGGAACTAATCTGATTGGGTGTAGGTAGTGATAATGCTCAAAAATAAATTCAGGAGTTAAGAAAAAGCAAATATGTCTGAAAGGAAAGGAAGGTGTATCTATAGTGTTTGTAGACTCTACTATGAACACACAATTATTTTAAAAAAAAAAAAAAAAGAAAGACGATGTCACATGTAAAACACTAGACATTTTCAAATGTGTAATTTTTGTTTCTGTTCAAAGCAGTGCATTTCAGCTTTGGAAGCTACTCAGCATTCTACCTTCAATTCAGTAAAGGATTTAGACATTCACTTTAACATGTGAATAGTCCCATTAAAGACTGAACCCTGCATAACCCAGTTCGCACACAGTGGGACCCAGCTGGATTTCTTCCCCTTGCTATAAACCCTTACAGAAGACTTTGTCATTGAATTTCAACAGATATAATGCATTCAGATCACTACATGCGATTATTGGTGATTACATGTAATATAACAAGGTCTTTTTTTCATGATTCTTTGCAGTGCATTTGCCACTATGCAAGCTGTGCAAGCACACGGCTCCTGTTAAGTTCAAACTTTTTTTTTTGCTCATGTTTTAGGATTTTGTAGAATTCACACTGTTCACTGAGTGGTATAAGTCTGGTTGGGACTAGCACATACAAATTCTGAACACATTTATGGAAACACAGTTTGGGGACTTGATTACCTCTTCTGGGTAATCTTGGGAAAACTCAATTGTTTACCCACACCTGTTTCATTAGTGTTTACTAATTTTTTTATTTTTTTTTTTTAGCCTTCTGATGTCACTGATAATGAAAGCAAACTATCCTGTTATAAGAGCTTTTGTCTGGGAAGAAAACTTAGTATGATTATAGAACTGTAAAAAAAAGAAAAGGGGGATTTGTAAACAAGACTTAATTGTGTCCCATTCTGCTGCTGGTTTAGAGGAATGTTGATGATCTAGGAAATATTCCCTGTAGGTAGATTAAAAGTCTTGCAGTCACTATAGATACCATGTTTAATAAATTAGCAGAGAGATAGAGAAAGACTGTGAGCAAATAAAGGAAAATAAAACTTGAGTTTATGGGACAGAGATCTGAAATTATGGTGGGTGGCATTGTTCTGAATCCACTGAAGATTTAAAGGAGTTTTTCCCTTAATTTCCTATTCAGCCACCTCCCACATTATGCTAAAAAGAAGAAAGCATGCTGTATATCTGTAGATAGAGGGTTTCTGTGGTATTCATTCTTGGGGTGGAGAATAGGAAATGAAAGAGCTCATAGGACAGCTTTGAAGATGAGCATAAATGACATGATGGGATAGGGCAAAGAGCACTAAATTACTGGAATTAAAATATGTTACCCTTATTGCTAACCTGAATGGTGTTAGCAGAATAGTACCTAGGTTCTTGTAGGTAAGAGGTATTCAGTTCCTAAGTGAGCTTTACGTAGAAGCACGGAATTGCTAGGGCAATGGGTAACCATCAGATAACATTTAAAAAGCATTCCATAAAAATGGAACAGGCAGAATGATCCAATTTACCTAGCAGTCTGGAAGCAACTAACAAAGTCTAAAGGAATTTTGTCGAAAACTTAGAACATCTTTCTGCTGACATGGTGGTTTTCCATTATCTTTGACTTGCAGGCCTTTTTTTTTTTTTTTTTTTTTTTTTTTTTGTTATCTTGAACGATAGTAAGACCTAATGTCTCTTTGCAGATCACTTGGAAATAGTCCCCTATAAAGGGCCTGCTCTTCTGAGAGGTGTTCTCTATTTTGGGGATACAGGTTACAGGAAGGTGAACATTACTGTGTGGTGATGAAAAGGCTGCAAGTCTGACCAATTCAAGTGGAGGATACACTGCTCTATTTAATCCCTATTTAAAACAGCATAAGAGAATCACATGTCTTTAAACAAACAAAAAAAAAAAAAGAAAACTAAGCAAATAGAATTCTCTCTAAATGAGAAAGTCAGTAATGTTGCAGTTAAATGATTATGTTAATTCTTTAAAATATAGATAGTTAAAAATAATGTTTTTTCTTTGGAACGTATATGTTAAAGTACAAGAAGATGCCCTTAGACTGTCATCTCAGTCCCAATAACTGCTGAGAAGGATCTAGAAGTCCTACAATATCATCTATGAAATCCTCTTTCCAATTTCTGTACTTTTAGAATGGGGCTCATTCTTAGGAAAAAGAATATAATAGAAAAAAAAATTAGCTACAGTAATAAACTTGGTATATCTGTAATTGATAGTTTATACACAATTGCATCACAACATACAGATATGTTACAGTGATCCAAACCAATTTTTTTACACCATATATTGCATTCTCTAAATTGTATATGCAGATATTAGAGTGAAGGGGAAAAAAATCAAGTCCTTAATTTATGTGTACTTCTCCAGACTCGTGACATGCTGGGTTTGATCAAACACTATTACACATAATCTTATTATAGCTTGTTATGCCTTTCACCAACCAGTATTTCTGTTCAGTGTCTTAAAGAACAACCCTTCAAGTAAGTTGGCTAGAAGTATTAGCAATTAGTATATTAATTAATGGGGTTGTGACTACAGTTACTCACTTCAAAAATTTATTATGCATATGAAAAGTATTATTAGAGAAATGCTGTTATATCTCAACTTTTTAAAAGAATCTCGTTTTTGTTTTTTTCTGTACATTTTTTAAAAGGTTAGAAACAGTTGTAGTAAAACTGACAAGCGTTAGTGTATTGTTTATGCTCAGACATTAACTCATTATTTTAAACAAGTTCAGTTTATCAAAAATCTTTACCTTGAGTCTTTCATTTCCATTTGTTTATAGGTCTTCCATTCCATGACTTTTAAACAGTTCACACATTAAGTTCATTTATCCATAAAACATTTCTACAAGACAGTGAAATGATATAAAGTCTGTGCCTTTTACAGGCGGGCTCAGGGGGCAGAAAGTGTTCAAGTGTTGTTCAGAGGGGATTTCCCATCATGATCTCCTACATCACAGGAGTGACTGTTGAAATTACTGAGCAAAAGCTGTTTAGAGTCAGCAAATAAGGAATGTAAACTACAGAGATTTGCATGGATTAAGGTTTCTGACCCGTGATGCTTGGTGACAGGGGTGCTGTACCAGAGGAGAGTCCTATTCGCAGTCTTAGTCTAGAACCTTAGTCTAAGACCTGAGAACAACTACAAAGTAAAATCTGCCAGGCTTCTTTTTCTCTGGAGTTTTATTTTAAATGTGTTTTCTTCATCTGTCTCATTACAGGTAGTAGTGTGTACGTCTGTCAGCAGAAAGGAAAAGCAATATACAGTGTCAATGGCTCCAATTAAAAAAAAAAAATTAAAAAGGTCTGATTAGATGGTGCTGTTCCTTTATCTTGGTTATCTTATGTAATTCTTCTGGGTTAGTTCACTTCTTGGGAATTGTTTGTTTAAAGCATATTTGTTGTAGGAAAGAATTTATTTTCGCTTGAGAAAGCTTCATTGCATTAGGGACTTACAGCTAAGTATATATGATGATCCCATTTCGTGCTGAACTTTGTCTAAGAGAGGTCTCTCTTGACTGCAGGATAGATCATTTATATTCGATGACAAAGGAGACCCCCCATTTTCCTCTACTATTGCTGTAGTCCAGAGCACACTGGTTGAAAGATTGCTCTCTACAGGAAATGCCAGTTCTCTGTCTTTATGATGGCTATGTTTTTAAATATGGTATGTTTCTTCTGATCCCTATGGTCAGTTCTGATGTGCTGATGATGGTCAGAAGCCTGCTGATAAGTACCTAATGATGTATCTGCTCCCATGACAAGTTCTAAGTGTCCTTGCATCTTTCACTGCCTTTCAGCTTTGTGGTCTGGGGCTAGTGGGTAGTGACTATCAGACCTGGCTTTTGAGAAGCCCATCAGTCCAGTGCTGTCTGTGACTGTTGCTCCTTTTGAAGACTTTAAGAAAATGGACACTTTGGTTGCTCTGTTTAAGAGCACAGCTCTGAACTTGGATTCCCCACTCTGAGCCTTTTTTCCCTCAGGGTATATAGTTGGGCTGTTCTAACTCAGATTAGGTCTTGAAAGAAAAGCCTAAATAAAGCCTTGCACAGGATGAGCCATCATCCAGAGATGGCCTTTCAGCAGCATAATTCATTTTCCGGATGGAGTCTTACCGGCCAGACAGAGCAGCCCTTTGTCTTTCAGCACTCTTCCATTACTAACTGTCTTTTTTTTCAGCAGCAGCAAGGGCAATGTAATTCCAGTCCATGTGGGTAGGGATTTTTTTTTATGGGTTTGCTGGAGTTTTTTTATATTTATAGTAAGACTCAAGTGTTCCAGTCTGAATACATTTTCATACAGTTCAACCAGTTATTAACTGTAATGGAGCATTTCTCTATAAGGGCCTATTGTTGCCCTTGAATTAAAATCCCCCTGTCTTTCCCCTGGGGCTGCAGGATAGCAAGTACCTACAGAATATCATCACCTGAAAATCTGCAAGCATGAATCGCCTTCCACTGCAGAGGGAGAACACTTTCTCTCTTACTGGCAGAATCATTCCTCCCAAATAAACACTCCAAAGCAAGGTTAGCTCAGCATTCAGCCTCACATTTTAGCTGAGAGCGATTTAGTCAAAGCAAATCCAGACAGACAGCGCCTTTCATTTCTGCATCAGAAGAGGGAGAGAGAAGGGAAACAATACATCTCCCAGTGCCCCTCTGTTGGTAGGATGGAGCGCCGCAGTGGTCCCTTGTGAGCACATTTACAGTCTTTGCAACTTGAGGATCCTGCTCTTCCCTGAGACCCCACATATTCCAAGGGCAATTCTGCCTGCTATGGCTGGGGGTGGAGCATTGGGTTCCTTCATCCACATTGTCAATCCATCCTTAAAGTTGTTCCCCATATACTTACCAAAGCTGTATTCATTTCTTCTTGGGTCAAGAATCTTCCCTGTCTGTCCTTTCCTCTGGAAAGTTGCACTCGTTTGATGGAGAGAGTGCTCTGCATGTTAACATTTTGCCTTTATTTTAAGATAGAAGTATATTGCTTATTCTAATTTGATTTGTCTGTGGCCTCAGGAAAATTTCAACTGATACTAATTTGTAATGTCTTGTCAAATTGAGGCCTATATTAAGACACCTTGTGCTGCTTGAAGTTACATGTTCCACCATACAGCAAAGCAGTACTTGTGGGAACTGTGACTTTAATGGGAACCCTTTGTCTTTCATGGAACATGCTACCACTCTTCCATGCCATTTTATAACCTCTGTGCCTTTATGTTGCAGACAGCCTTTCCTTTCTTGTGCTGCTTTTTTCTTTAGTTACTTCATGTTGCTTTATTTTCTGGCATTGAATGTTACTGTTGGCTTTTCCTAGAAGTGGGCTGGCATAGAGAGAGATTGGAGAAAGAAATTACTGTTTGTTATTTCTTCTCTAAATCTGTATAGTTCAGCTCAGAAATCTCATTTTGTTGTGTAGCAGGAACAGACATTTCATCTTGACAGATTTTAGATCATCTGAGCAGCACTGATTCTCTGTCAAGGTCACTCGGTCTGTTTAAAATGAAATTATGGCATGAGGGTTTTTTTCTCCTAACTCAAGTGTTAGAAAAACCTGAATCCCTCTGACCTGGTAAGAGGATACATCTGGTGAGATTTCTTTTCATCATATGCTAATTTAGTTTTCAGATCCATAATTTAATTTCTTCACTTATTTTCTGACAGGACAGCAAAAGGGTAGTACTGACTGGATAGGAATAAATATGTATTTGCTTTTCATTTCTACAATATTTCACAAAAAGTGAAGTGTCACACTGTTATTTTCCCTTACCACTTCCATACAAATGCTTCATCGGTGCTACATATAAAATATTATGTAAGAGCATAGGGTCAAAGCCTAAAGAAAAGTACCAGTTTGAACAGAAACTTCTTAGAGACCTTTTATGTTGGGGAAGTGACCTTGGTTTGAGGATGTAATCTGAGATGTTCACAGTGATTAGTGGGAACCTAAGTAACTAAGAAGAGTGTTTAGTTTGATTTCATGTTTTGTGACCTGTGCTCTGTGATGTTTTTCATTCAGTTTTACATTACAGTTATAAGGTGTGCACCCTTTAATTTTTCAGTGTCTGCAAAATCTTAAAATAAACAATTTTTATCTTAACAGGACATGGAGCAGATGTGAAATGTGTTGACTGGCATCCAACAAAGGGGTTAGTTGTATCAGGAAGTAAAGATAGCCAACAGCCCATCAAGTTCTGGGATCCAAAGACAGGCCAAAGCCTTGCCACACTGTAAGTTCTTGCCCACAAACATTGATTTGCTCAAATACAAGCTAACTTAATTTTTTTTTTCCAAATTCCCTTCTTAGCTTTTTGCCTCACATCTTTTCAGCCATACACAATTGCTTCAAATATAAAGCTAGTGCCAGAAAATCTAGAGGTTAGATGAAGTCAAATCTGTACTTGGAAAACTGTGACTTTAATATTCCTTATTTTAATTTACTTTATCCTTCTCCATAGACCTCCTAGTCACACAGTTCTCATTGAGAAAACAGATTTGAGATACGGAAACACATATGAGATGTTTCATCTGGCTGATGAAAAATTTCTTATGCTGCAGTAGAAGTGTGCACAGTAACTGAACGCTGTCTCAATAAGCACTGCCAGTTGTTCTGAAGTCCGAAAGAACAGGATTAAAGCATAGGGCCTTTGGACAGAAAGCCACAGTATGGTTTAGTAGCCTGAACTACTTTGTTATTGACCTGAATGTTTGGGACTGGTAAATTACTGCATTTTTATTTGTGTCTGAGAAATCAGTATCTGGACAAACAGTCTTGGTTTTGTCTGCTTGCAGACATGCTCATAAAAACACAGTGATGGAAGTGAAATTGAATCTGAATGGCAACTGGCTGCTAACAGCTTCTCGTGACCATCTCTGTAAGCTCTTTGACATTCGTAATCTGAAAGAAGAACTTCAGGTCTTCAGGGGTCATAAGAAGGAGGCCACAGGTCAGAATTTGTTATATTATGTGGATTTTTATTAATAGGTTTGGATTAAAAATTAAATTTTTTCAGATCCTGGTTTCCATTCATTAAAAATACTAGTGTTATACTTTCTGATTGTGGCTTGCTCTGTATTTCAGCTGTGGCCTGGCATCCTGTTCATGAAGGGCTGTTTGCCAGTGGAGGATCTGATGGCTCTTTGTTGTTCTGGCATGTTGGGTATGTGGCATTTTCATCAGCATGTTGGAAAGATGTTGGTCAGATGTGCAAACTATTATACTAAACATGAAATATAATTTTCAGCCTTGAATCTGTATTTAACTTCTATGTTTATGGTATAGTTTTTCTCTATACCTGAGAAAGTTTATGAATATGCATCATTTATGAAGAAGTTTTTCTGTGCAGATGTATATTAAAAAATAGAATTACTTGCACAGAAAACAGTCACTTGTTGAGAGGGTAATGAATAGTTGACACTCGTAGTTTCTTAGAGCTTGTTCTGAGATGTAATTATTTTGTTTCTAAATGTACAGTTAAAAATCCATGCGTTACTAAATTCCCTGTTAAGGACAACTGGGAATGATCACCCAAGAGAAAAATTCGGAGTCTTAAGTTTGGCAAAATATGGGATAGAGGAAGAGGAACAACTGAATAGCAGAAGTTTTGTATTGTATCTGTAGCAGATACTTAGCTGTGTGATGACTGTTTTTTTGGTTTTTTTTTTTGTTTTTTTTTAAATGCATCAGGGTTGAGAAGGAGGTTGGTGGAATGGAAATGGCTCATGAGGGAATGATCTGGAGTTTGGCATGGCATCCTCTTGGACACATTCTCTGTTCAGGCTCAAATGATCACACCAGGTACTTTCAAGTATTTAAAGAAAAGATCTAAGGGAATATATGTACATTTAGGAACTAGAAAGGTGCATGGCATCAGGGAACAAAGAATAGATTGGGATGAATCTGATACACAATCAGTGGGCAAAACAGAGACACAAACTTACCTAAATGGGAAGGCACTAACATTTTACACTAGAAGGTAGTGGCTAAGCTCTTATCCTTCATCTAAGGAAGCCTTAAAAATAGTAGGATTTGGGGTTTGTGAGAGCTTTGAAATCTCATGAAGAAATTTTAAAAAAATTGTTGTAGTTTCTTGCTGAAGAAAAATACTTATCTCCTCAGCATTTTTCTCCCACAGATCATCTGCTTGTCATGTCTGTCTTTTCACATTGCAAACGTATTTGAAGGCATATAGTTTGTGTTCTTAGCTTGAACATGCTGTAAAAATAGAGCATTTTATAAATGGAGTAACTTTTTGTGTGTGGGTGTGTATTGACAAGTTTAGTTGTACATGAATGTATTTGAATTGAGCGAGAAGTTTTTGGAATGGACTAGAGAGATATCTGTCTATTCAGTATCTGATGTTGGTGCCTTGTACTCATACCCTGTATGCTTTGAAGTATCTTCTGAATTGTAACTATATAATTCAATATGATAATTGTTAGGGTTTTAATTTTTGGTTTGATCCTCACATCTAATGTTCAGATCTAGCACTGAGCTTGATTTAGTAAGAGTTGAATCCTTGTATAATCAAGATAGCACGCTAAAAGTTAAAAGGTAGTTAATACTCTTGACCCTTTATTGAGATTGTATAACTTTGTTTTGACAGTAAGTTTTGGACTAGAAATCGGCCTGGAGATAAAATGCGAGATCGTTACAACCTGAATCTGCTGCCTGGGATGTCAGAGGATGGTGTGGAATACGGTAAGGCAATTTCCATCAGTATGGAAGAAAGGGTGTTGGGGTCAGGAACCAAGCCTGGGTCGTTAGCTGACACTAGAGTGCAGCTTCTGGGTAAGATGATGAAACAGGATTATAGCATTGGTGACTACCTAGACAAAGATATTTTTTACAAGGATGATTTTATTCTCCATGTTATCAGAGATCACCATTCCAACAATGGGTTTTCTTTTGTTTCCACAGCTCCAGGAGGTAAGACCTGCTCTGTCAGTCACAGGAAGGTTTGACTCTCCCTCCCACTGGCAATATCCCCCATTTACTTTTCTTCCTGATAACGTCATGTGACTTCAAGACTTCCCACAGTCCTGAACTACAGCAGGAAAAATCTTTCGAATTACTGAACTTGACTAAAATTTTAAAACTTTACCCCCCCTTCTAAGGGTGTATTTTGGTAATTTTAGGCTGCCCAGGGTTGCCCAGCTCTATGGCATGCCTCAGCAACCCTTTCAACTCTGAGCTGGTATCTCTTCAGATTTTTGGTTATTTGCTCTTTTGTGTTTGGGAATATAAATTAAAATGCAACACTTTAATCAAATTTAAGTTTTAAAATATAGAGATTTGTTATAACAAAAACAGGAATGGGTATGGGGTTTTATTTCCTTTTCTGAGCTTCTACCCTAAATGTAACTTCCCTGAAAGGACATAGTTTCTGACATTTTGGGGTGTATTTATAAATTTGAATTTGAAGTTCTTTTAATATCCTATAATTCATGTATGGAATTAAAAAGTGACCCACTGGTTGTGAGATATGTAATGGTACCAATGTTAAACATGTGAGAACCCAAAGGCTTAAAATGATAATGTGAAAATAAATGTTCCAAGTATAATTATATATTGTTTTTCTTTAGATGATTTGGAACCCAACAGCCTAGCAGTTATTCCTGGGATGGGAATACCTGAACAACTGAAAATAGCCATGGAGCAAGAGCAGATGGGTAGGTAGTAGCTATGGGGAAGCATTTTTCTGAGCCATCCAGATGCTGTGTGACTACTTTCATTCCTTTCATATATTTTGGTAGCACAGACACTTTTTTCTAAAATTTTGTATTGTGTGCATTTCCCACATAAAGAAGGAAGAGTTGAAAACTTCTTTGTCTCTCTTGTTAAATAAACTGTAAAGAGAGTAACAGGATTGCTCTGTAAACCTGCACTGCTCTGACTGTCTCTGTGTTGCTAAAGGGAAAGATGAGTCCAATGACATTGAAATGACAATCCCAGGCCTGGATTGGGGAATGGAGGAAGTAATGCAAAAGGACCAAAAGAAGGTGCCACAGAAAAAAGTACCCTATGCAAAACCAATACCAGCACAGTTTCAGCAGGTAAGTACGTGATACACTGTGATCAGGAGATCAACTTGTTATTTTCCCAACCTCAGAAAGGGTGTGGCCATTGAAATGTTTTGGATTTGGATTATCAACTCTTTTATATCAACACCCAGTGCAAAATCATTTACCACAGTGGTTAGTTTAATTAATATTTAAGCATGAAATATTTGGTTAAATCCTTTATATCTTGTATCTGGAAAATAGGATGTTATAAGATATGGAAATTTTATTCAGTATTGTTTTTAGCTTCTAAATATCCATACTACACAGTGTTCTAGTATATCCTGTCCCAGGGCAGCAATATATTGCATCCGTATTGTTCTACAGAATTCATCTTGTGTTTACTGTTCTTTATAGGCATGGATGCAGAATAAAGTTCCTTTGCCTCCCCCACCTGAGCCACTGAATGATAGAAAGGAAGATATTAAGCTGGAGGAGAAAAAGAAGACACAGGCAGAGATTGAACAGGAAATGGCAGCACTTCAGTACACAAACCCACAACTCTTGGAGGTGCGTATGTAACGACAGTTATTAGTAAATTTCTTCTAGTGCTCTATGTGATATATTTGGACCTCAACACTAAAACAGGTAGCTTGCTTTTGTAGTACTGTTTTCATCTTTTCACAGGATATCGAACTTAATCCATGATGCTATGAAACCTTCAGTGAGGCCCCTACGTTTCAGTTAACTAATACTGATCTATGGATCTCTTTAGTTATATTTCTCTTAAGAGAAAAGCACTAAATATTTTAAAACTCCTGAGAAATTAGGTGATTGCTTCTGATTTTTAGTTATTACATATAGTTCTGCGCTTAGTTGATTTTCTGGGTCTCTTATTTTTTTTGGACAGCAATTGAAAATTGAGAGACTGGCACAAAAGCAAGCTGAACAAGTGCAGCCACCACCTCCAGGAGGTTCTCTTCACGGACCCCAGCCTTTTCCAGGGCAAGGCCCAATGTCACAGATGCCTCAAGGATTTCAGCAGCCCCTTCCACCTCAGCAGATGCCAATGAATATGCCTCAGATGGGACCTCCTGGTCCACAAGGACAGTTCAGGCCTCCGGGACCCCAAGGACAAATGGGACCTCAAGGTCCTCCATTACACCAAGGAGCTGCAGGTCCACAAGGGTTCATGGGACCACAAGGACCTCCAGGCCCCCAAGGGCCTCCACAAGGAATGCCACGGCCTCAGGATTTACATGGACATCAAGGAATGCAGCGACATCCTGGCCCTCACGGGCCAATGGGGCCTCCAGGTCCACAGGGTAATGCTGGCCCACAAGGCCACTTAGGACCACAGGGTCTCCCTGGCTCGCAGACTCATTTAGGACCGCAGGGTCCGCCTGGCCCACAAGGTCACTTGGGGCCTCAAGGTCCTCCTGGTGGCCAAGGAATGCAGGGGCCGCCTGGTCCCCGAGGAATGCAAGGACCTCTTCCTCATGGCATGCAAGGAGCTCCAGGATCCCAAGGGATGCAGGGCCCTATATCACAAGGGCCTTTGATGGGACTTAATCCAAGAGGGATGCAGGGTCCACCAGGACCCAGAGATAACCAGGGACCTACTCCACAAGGGATGATGATGGGTCATCCGCAAGAAATGAGAGGTCCTCATATGCAAAGTGGTTTACTAGGACATGGTCCCCAGGAGATGAGGGGCCTCCAGGGACCCCCGCCTCAAGGTACAATGTTAGGACCGCCACAAGAACTGCGTGGGCCACCAGGTCCACAGGGCCAGCAGGGACCTCCACAAGGCTCTTTAGTAGGGCCTCAAGGAAACATGCAAGGACCTCAGGGACAACCGAACCCTTCAAGGGGGCCGCACCCTTCCCAGGGCCCTCTGCCCTTCCAGCAGCAGAAAACACCTCTGTTGGGTGATGGGCCTCGTCCCCCATTTAATCAGGTACGTGTTGGTCTGTATAATAAGAGTGCTGAGAATGTAGGAGTGATAATGTCATGCAGTAGAAATGCAGAGCAAGAGCTGAGAGGCTGGAGGTTTGGTACACTTGCAAGACTGAGGCCTCATGAAAACTTAAATGGTAATGAAAAGCGTTATATAGTTTGGAAGCAGCAGAGGTAACTACAGAAGGGATTTTTGGAAATACTCGTACAGAAATCACTCTGCTGCAAAAACATAACCTTAAGAGAAACTTCAGGTTTTTAAAAAATACTTAAATGGGAATTTCCTGTGGAGTATGTAAGCACTAATAAAAGTTGAATTTAAGCAAACTGAACGTAAGAAAACTCATATCTATTAATTAAAAGTTACTGCCAACTCTGTTGTCCCAGAGTTAATCTGAACTATGGGATGAATTCACTATAGATGCTGACACCCCGTAACAGTTTAGGTCTGGATGAACTCCTCATTCAAATTAAGCACATAAGAACCCGGCTATCCTGCTTCCTACCTTGGTATAGAAATTGTTTAGCCACCTTTGTACCTTCTGGAGCACGAGTTAATAGATTGGTGGTGTACACCGTTAACTCATTACTGCACTGTTTGCCCAGGTATCAGATGGGTTTGTGTACGACTAGCCCAGGTCTGATAGGATGAGCACTGAGCTGGAACTGCTGAGCGTGGCCTGGGTGTGTGCTGACCACTGCGCTGCCAGTTGGTTGTCCCTGTGTCGTGCTGCCTTGGCATTCAGCTCCAGGAAGTTTCACCCACTCAGCAATATAGTTGTGCTTAGCTGACATCGAGTACTGGAGTGTCACTTATAGATGCACCAATTAATTCTACAGGAATCAAGTCAGGTTTTGATTAAGTCTGGTTCAGTACCAGGTGCAACCTGCTCTGCCCTCTTCAGCATCTTTTGTAACAGGCTTATTCCATCTTCTGATCGAACACAGAGAACACAGAGCTTTCTGTATTTATTAGCTCTTACAAGTTCCTATTTATATGGAACTGATTCTCTACTTAAAATTTCTCTTGTCTTCTGCTTTAAGTTGAATTTTGAAGGGTATGTTTGGAAAAAAAAAGTACTTAATTTAAAAAATGTGTGGGGTTTTTTAAACAGTTAACTCTTTTACACTTGCACTCAGTAGTTTCTAGCTAAAGCTTTAGACAGGTATGGATATAGTTCTTAGCATGCAGTCCAGTACCAATCAGTGAGTGATGACGTATTGAAATGAGCTTTAGCGCAGTGATTCCATTTCAGGTTGAGGCAGAGTAGCCTAAAAATTGTGTGTTTATTTGAATATTTTCCTTACAAATCAGCAGTAATTCCTTCCAGAAGTCTGTTAGTATGATGCTGTTGCTGAGATCTCAGAAGCATCCAAAGTTAAACGAATGAGAGTTGCTTCCACAACTTAAACTAGTGTAGTGTTTTTCATTGCTGTCTCAGGGAGACTAACTTTTCTGCTTCGAGAATAATAGTGTGTGTATAAAAGTTTATGTATGCTTACATATAGGTGTAGGGCCCATCCTTGTCTGACCCTGGTGTTAACACTGGTCAGAATTCAGTAAGTTGCTTTTGACAGGTAACCAGTTAATTTCAATGAACACTGCTCTCCTGAAGTCTTTAAAGGTATTAAAAGAAGACAAAGCAAGGTATTTTTGACCATTTTTCCTTCCTTGTGCTGCTTTAGTATGGCAACATCTCTTAAAAATGAATAGATTTTAAAATTTGTCATGTCAGTTTTTGCTCCAGTTTGCTTCCTTGTAATATGAATATAATAGAGCCTTTTTAAATAGGAGCTCCTGTCTCTGATTTTCTTAAACAATAGTCTTTAGCTTGTTTTTTGTTCTGAATTTGACATTTTATCTTCCGTAAACTTGTACAAATCACTTGCTTTCCTTTTCAGTAGTGGGAGTGTATGAATATATATATTTGCTTTGTCAAGGGCTTGTGACAGTAATACTGAGCATTTATACATACTTGTAAAGGTTAATCTCCATAATAGATACCACTATTGCCTGCATCTGCTATTGGAAAGCAGGGGTTTACGGCAGTGTGTGGGTGATGTACATCTCTCTCTCCCTGTATGTGAGATCTGCTACCTTCTGCAAATGTGAAACGGAAGAAAGAACTGTTTATGAGAAAGAAATTGTCTGAGATATGATTGACAAAATCTTATTCTAGACATAGGCATGTTGATATTAAAATGCAGATGGATAAATAGAATATTCCCAAGTTAGCAGTAGTACTTTGGAGCTCTTTTGCTATGGCTAATTTAGATTCGATCTTCTCACATTCCTTTTGGTTAGATGTGCTGAATTTCATCTCACTGGTTGAGTGAGGTACGCATACTTCAAGCCAAGTCTCTTGTCCACGTAGAGACAAACTTTAGGAGCTTGTGCAGTATTTTAGAAACAAACACAATTTTTTCTTATGAGTGAATGCAAAGAATTCTTTCCCCCTTCTGTGCATAGTTTTAATTAATACAGATGGCTGTCCTAAAATGGCTGTGCTGCTTGCACCTATAGGGCAGATACACCAGTAATGGGGAGCAGCTGTGTTCTGCTGCACCAGCTTATCTGACTGGTGCAGAACCTCAACCCGTGTTGGGGAACCTTGAGCCGGCAGTGGAGGCGGTGCAAGGTGCTCCAGACCTCCCCGCCTTGAGGTGTGGGGTACGCAAGGCCATTTACAGCTTTGTTATGGTATTGCCTACTGAGCTGTCCATACTTGTTTCTCAGTTTTGAGCCCAGAATGTATTTTGAAATGAAAGGCATGGCTTTGTCTTCCTGTCTTGTTAAAGCAAAATTTGTTTGGAATAGCAGTTTTTGCTAAACGTTAAGGAAACTCATTTAGTGAGTGCTAAAAATTGCTGCTTTGGTTAAACACAAGTGGCATAAATTTAAGAAGTTCCATAGTTTACTGCAAGTAAGCATATGCTAAATATGAGAAATCATGGAATTCCAGCAGGGTTTTGGTCAAGAGTGGCAGAAGTACTGTGATAGCTGGGTCTTACCTAGTCGGGGAGTTTATCTGTTCTGGACTAAAGTCCACGTTCAATCAGTAGGAAAGTATTTTTGGGGGGGCTTTTTAATGTTAATCGGACCAGGCCTTTCATTTTGCCTTTTCTTTTTTTCCAAAGTCCTTAGAAATTACTCTGTGCAAATGTGATGTTTATAGTATATATTTGTTTGCTTTTTTGTGTTTATCACCTATATTGCAGTTGAATATAAATGTTTAATTTAAAACCAGTATTTCAAGCTATGATGGGAAAAATACACAAATGAACTTACTGCTTCTTTGCAACCAGAAGAAAAAAAGGCAGTGTTTCTCAAAAGTAAGTGTAGAACATGAAAATTATTTAACTTTGATTCATGGAGAGATGAAGCAGTGTAATTATGAGTACAATGACAGGTGATGGAGTATAGGTTTTTAAGTATTTACAAACTACCTGCAATTTGGAGGGTATTTTACAAGTGAATACGAAGGCCAAGTCTAGATCTTACATGTTAGACATGTCTAGGAAAAAAATATTGCATGTTTAGGGTTTTCTGGTATGGTTGGGGGGGTGGTGGTGGTTTGATGATGATGTGAACATAAAAAGATTTTGTCTAGTAATCTTTTCAGTTTCAACTCTGGTGTTCACAGTGATGCTTTTTTATTGTTGAATCTGATTGCTACAGTGTAAATTATGTACGTGCCCCCTTTAGTTCCAGCCAAGTACAAACCCCAAATAATGACTTTTTCTCCGGCCTTTGCTCTTTACATACAGAATCGGACAGTTCAACCACATTGTTTCCCAACTAATGTAATCATAGTGGGTCCAGTGTAAACATGGTACCCGTAGAAATCTTTCATGGGTCTGTGGCAGTACCTGAATTTAAAGAACATTATTTTATCCTTTAAATTCATTTAAAAAAAGACAGAAAATAACAAACAACTTATATATATACTTTATTTTTAATTTGGGATCATAGAATTTATACAAACCTCTGCTCTCTCTAATGCTTCTGCTTGAGAAAAGCAGGTGATTGTAGGTTCTGCCTTTAGCCCTGTCATTGCATAAGAACCCAGTAACAACTTGCTTCTCGGTGCTTTGCCAAGTATTAGAACTTTCTTTTGACTCTAGAATTAGAATTAAGAGAAAGAAACTTTGCTAGCATGTTAAAAATGAAACTCACATATTTCTATGTTAACAGTTTATGAAGGGTTTATAGGAGAGGTTCTCTTATGGCCCTGTTGTTGTTCCCCCATCCCAACATTCTTCATATTTTTATTTTTTCATTGATTTAAATTTTTGTTAATTTCCAAAGGAAGTCTTTGATCTATGTAGCTTTTTAACTGCATATAAAGCAGTACCTGGTATTTTTCAAACAACATACATAGTTTCCTCATCTTTTCTAACAGGCAACAAGAGTATGAGCTTTATCATCTTTGGTTGTTACAGACAAAATACTAGTCCTTGAAATGCTAAGTTTCCTATAAAATTATGTGTTTCCCAGACAGTGACTTTAAAGTATTACTGATGTGAATGTCTGAAAAATTAGCCGGAAACCATTGGAAAATTAGCTGTTTCTATTGCAAGACCTGTGCAGATGTAGTCTTTACGTAAATAAATCTGTTTTTCCCCCCTTACAAAATGCTTAGAAGCATAAAATACTCACGCATGGCAACTCACATGGCTTTTATATGCTTATAGGATGGACAGAACCCAGGTCCTCCACCACTTATACCAGGACTGGGGCAGCAGGGAGGACAAGGTCGTCTTGGCCCTCACAACCAAGGACCCGGTCTTAATAAAGGTAACTAAATATGTTGTCTGTTCTTCTGTGAGTAATTCCTCTAAAAGAGGCTGTTCCAGTGCAGTACCTCTAAACAGAAAAGGCTACATCAGAACACAGGGCCTTGGCTGAGAGGAAAGCTTCTGCAGATTTGGGCTGGAATATAGAGGAAAAGTTTTCACCCCAAAATTATTTAATGTGAAATGTATGGTGTATGCTTTATAGAACTGCACGAACTAGAACATCCTAGAGCATTTTTAGAAAACGTTACAGAAATCTGCTATGATTTTTTCCCTCAAGGTGACTCCCGTGGTCCACCAAACCATCACATGGGCCCTCTCTCAGATAGAAGGCACGACCAGAACAGTGGTGGTCCTGATCATGGGCCTGAGAGAGGGTTGTTTCGAGGTGGCCAGGAGTGGGGTGATGGTAGAGACAGCAGGGGCATGCCAGATAGACGAGGACCTCACCCAGATTTCCATGATGACTTTGATCGACCAGATGACTTCCGTGACGACTTCCATCCAGATAAGAGATTTGGCCATCGATTACGGGAATTTGAGGGGAGAGGAGGCCCACCACTGCAAGATGAAAAATGGAGACGAGGTGGACCTGGGCCTCCATTTCCTCCTGATCACAGGGAATTTGAAGGAGGGGGTTCAAACCGTGGGCCTCCTGGTGCTTGGGAAGGACGGAGACCTTCAGATGACAGATATCCACGGGATCCTGAGGAAGCACGGTTCCGAGGAAGACGAGATGAGAGGTAAGAATAAATCTACTCATATTTTTTGGGTTAAAGGGTTAACAGAGGGAACTCTTTCTTCCTGGTTTCCTTTTCATTAAGGAGTCTATCTGTTTCAGATTTATAAACTGGAAACCAATAAGGAAATGAAAACTCTAATATACCTGAGTATAGAGTTCATAAAAATCATTCAGTAATAGAAGAAAACTTGAAAAATGGTCATTGTACACAGCAGCTTCCGTGTCTTTAAACAGTAAGTAAAGGGAGGAAATTTGTAGAGAAGATCCAGTGACACAGGATGAAGATTTGAGACCGTTTTGATGAAAATTGAGAGGAAACTTGAAGGTTAAAGTGACAAACTTTTGAACACTAGAAGTGGATTTTGAGACTTTTGTCTCCAGTCACAAACTACAGCATGACTGTAGAGACTATAGAATGAGATGTAATATACTTGTAAGGAGCAGGAACAGTGACCCTACTATCAAATATAAGGGGCAGAGCTACGGCATCTGTTGGACTATTGAGACTATTTTCTCATGGTTTTGCTGGTAGAAATTTTATTTCTCTTTCTGACTTATTTCTTAATGCCAAGTGAAGAAGTCAAAAATAATCTAATTTACAGCAATGTCCATGTCATTGCTCACAATTTCCAAATAAATCACAAAGGGATGAATTTGCTTCTAGTTACCAATGTAAATGTGGAGGAATTACACTAAGTCAGCAAGATTGACTGTCACTGAAATTGCTCCAGGTTTATGCTAGTTTTAACTGAGTTAAATTTGGCCTCCAATGTCTAAGCCTCTCACTGACCACCAACTCTATATGTATAAGAACGTGTACTTGTACAAATATATTGTGGTCTCCACATAATGTGAATTTTGTGTGTTTTAGTTGCCTTTTTAATCATTTTCTTACATTCCTTTTACTTTGCATCTATACAGCTCTTCTTTTAGCTATTTTCTACCTAGCTCTGTAAAGATGTACCTTCCTTTTGTGTGAAGAGTATGAAAAGAAATGAACAGTAACTAAAAGAAGGTAACAATTAAAGCCATTTTAAAAAAGTAAACACAGAGAGAATCCAAGCTGAATCGTCTGCATTATAGAATGCTAAAAGACACAGCAGACACTTTTAGAAACTCAGTAGAGATTTTCAGATCTTATATTGGAAATGCTTAGGGACTGGAAAATATTTATTATGGTTTGGATTTTTAAAAAGGTTTCAGAAAGAGTCCAAGAACGCTGTGACCTGTAAATCTGACTTCTGAACTAAGAAGAGTCTATTTGTCAGAGTACAAGTGTTTGTACAGAGTTTGGTTTACAAGGAATCAGCACAGGGCTATAAAAGGCTTGTTGTGCTCGATGAATTCCTTTGAATGAAGGTGAAGTAGGTGCCATTTACTGCAGATGCCGAGATGAACTTAAGAATCCCAACCACTTGTTTACCTGACTTGGTTTGGAACTTAGATTGTAACTGGTTTGATCGAGCATGAGAGGGAAGTGTGTGTATGTGTGTTTCTCTCTAATTTCCCGTCCTTTTCATCCCTGTCCTGTTCTTACTCTACCTGTGCATATCAACATGATGCTTCTACTGCAGAGACCTGCCTCTTCCTGCCTGCTAATCTGCACAGTGTGTAGTTCTGTACATTAAGGTCCTAGGCCTCAAGGAAGAAGATCTGAGAGCAGTCAAACAGGAACTAAGCCCTATGCAAGGCAGGGTTTTACATGTGACTGATATGAAAAAGTGAAAAAGGATATACATAATACAATATTAAGAGCTGTGGCCATGACAGGCATAGGTATGATAGATTTCAAAACTAAACTGTGTCCATAATGTTGCCTGGAAACAAAAGGAAAGGCCCTATTCCTGCTAGTCATAGGACCTTGTGTTGCAAATCTTGGTAATTTACAAGCTAAGCAGAATCACACCATGTCAGTATTAAAATGGGAGGCCCTCTAAAGAACATCTAGAGGGCTGTGCTGTTTCAAGGCTAAACAATATTGCTTTGTGGTTATTTGAACCATTTGTACCTGAAACTGTTCCGTTTGTTTTCCCAAATCATCCAGGTTAATGTAAAATGGTTCACTGTCCATGCACAGCACTCCCTCCATCCACTGTTGTACCTGTACAGGCACAGCAGCCTCCTCTCTGTATTGTGTTTGTTTTCTGGGAGGTGGAGACAGACCTATTGTTTTTAATGAAAGAAAAATGTAAAAGTTTAAAAATATTGTATTGTGTTATGACTACTGTTAAAATATTTAAATTTGTAATTAAAAGGTTAATGTTGTTAAAATTCTAAATAAAAGTATCTAAAGTTTTGCTTGTAATAGGATGCACTGTGTCGTTAATGAGCTGGGGAAGGGGATGTTGCACAAAGCCAACACCATCTGACGGTGGTTATGGTTTGGCCAGTGTGGAACTGGGAAGCAAGGGGAGGTGGGGGGCATCAGTGTGAACGGGCAGAGTGCTCCACACTGTCTGTGCTGTCACTGAGGGGTGGGCAGGAGAGCGTGGGGTCCCACTGTGAGGGTTGCTGAGCCAGTGTGCTTGCACCACTTAAACACCTCACCTGTGCTTGCACAGAAACTGGGCTGTAAACTGAGACAATCCTAACAGGCGGTGCTAGTGTGCACTTTTGGAGTTGCAGTTAGTACACAGAACACGTATGCACTTTTATGAGCACTCCAAGTGTTTAAACTGGTAATGTAAACAACAAAACTAGTAGTATTCACGCAGCCATCTATAGGCTTACCTGGAGTGGCAGTGACAGTTCATTAAGAACCATTCTTCTCTCTGAAGATCGCTGTTAAAACCCCAGTGTGATACTGGAGGAGCTATACTCATTTGAGATGAGATGCAGATCCCAATCATAACCAAATTACTGAAGATGCCGTGGTACTTACTAGAAAGAAACTTTAGTGTCATAACTACATTTTGCAAAAAAAATTTCTTCCTTACTGCAGTTGGATAAACTGCTCTTCAGGTTGTTGAATTCCACTGTGCATGCTGTTCAGCAATCATCCCTACAGAGCCAAGTGCAGTCTAAATTCATTTGCTAAAATTATAAATTTAGAAAAATGAAATAAAAAAGAGAATGTTCTAGCAAAAGAATCCCAGATCAATAGGAATGAGATGCTGGGATGTTTTGTTACAGCCATGACTCTCATGGCTTGTATTTTTTCAGTTTATCACTAAAATGGAAAGGAAAAAAGGGAAGGGGAAAGTAAGACCACCACAGTTAAGGGAAATTCACTTATCCTTTTCCTTACCTTATCTTGTATCTATCATCACTCAATTATTGTTTTTTCCTCTTTTCATTAAATGAACACAGTATATTTGACAATATTTTCTTGTATGAAAAACCAACACAGTCAACAGAAGGAAGTATGAATAAACAGTGAATAAACCAAGTGCTCAGAGGCAGAAAATGAGCACCTTTCCACCTACAAATCCTATTCTAGTATGTGCTTATAGTATTAAGTAAAACGGTTCAGAAATAAGTTGATTATTAAACTGAAGCTGACTCAAGTTTATCAATCTAATTTCTGCCTAAAAACCACATTTGTACCATGTTCTTTCTTGTAGCTTCAGAAGAGGAGGACCCTCGAGACATGAGGGCCGGGGACCCAGGGGGAGAGATGGCTTTCCTGGCCCTGAAGATTTTGGGCCAGATGACAATTTTGACTCTCCAGATGAAAACTCAAGAGGAAGGGACCACAGTGTTCGGGGGCGAGGTCGTGGTGCTCTTAGAGGTGAGGGGAACATTATTCCACACTGAAATGCAAGGATAAGGAAGCAAAGATGTTTCTCAAGCAAATTACAGTA
The DNA here is from genome assembly GCF_003259725.1 of Athene cunicularia. Lineage (NCBI taxonomy): Eukaryota > Metazoa > Chordata > Aves > Strigiformes > Strigidae > Athene > Athene cunicularia. The sequence continues at coordinate 3,417,144 of NW_020799111.1, read as the reverse complement.
TTTTCATGAACACAATGTCTCTTCTCACTCCTGTCCCCTGCATCTCTTACTGCTCAGGAGGCCGGAAGGGTTTACTTCCTACTCCAGATGAACTTCCACGCTTTGAAGGAGGACGGAAACCAGAATCCTGGGAGGGAAACAGAGAACCAGGTAAAAAATTTGGTGAGGTTTCTTTTAGGTAATAGACTACTCTTCTACAATATAACCACCTACAAATATTATTTTTTTTTAAATCACCTGTTCTTCCTGTATCTCATATGCTCATTACCAGTCTTTTACCATGAGAAAAACAAAAGATAGTTCTTCGGACTTCTAACTTTAGGAAAAAAATAACTATTCAGAATTTAACTGGCTCTAAATGCAGCTGTCTCACTGAACAAAAAATGATTGTGGCCTCATGTCATGGTTTAACTCCAGCTGGCAACTAAGCACCCCACAGCTGCTTACTCGCTCCCCCCACCCTGGTGGGATGGGGGAGAGAATTGGAAGGGTAAAAGTGAGAAAACTTCTGTGTTGAGATAAAGACAATTTAACAGGTAAAGCAAAAGCCGTGCACGTGAGCAAAGCAAAACAAGGAATTCATTCTGTGCTTCCCATAGGCAGGCAGGGGCTCAGCCATCTCCAGGACAGCCGGGCTCCATCACGTGTAACAGTGACTTGGGAAGACAAAAGACACTGCTCCAAACACCCCCCCTTCTTCCCCAGCTTTCTATGCTGAGCTGACACCAGATGGTCTGGGATATCCCTGGTCAGTTGGGGTCAGCTGTCCTGGCTGTGTCCCCTCCCAGCTCCTTGTGCACCCCCGGCCTCCCTGCTGGTGGTGGGGGTGAGGAGCAGAAAAGCCTTGGCTCTGTGTGAGCACTGCTCAGCAACAGCTAAAACATCCCTGTGTTACCAACACTGTTTCCAGCACAAATCCAAAACACAGCCCCATCCCAGCTACTGTGAGGAAAATTAACTCTGTCCCAGGCAAAACCAGCAGACCTTAGTCTTGATTTTAAGTTGAATTTTTGTACAGCCCAGAACTGCCTGTTGTTGTCACCTGTGGATGACTGAAGTATATCTCGTGTGGTTTTTTGAGATGTATATTAAAGGTAATAGTAATCTTTTTCTTGGATGTCATTTTCTCTATTTGCAAAAATGTTTTCAGCTGCAGTGTCTGACAGCTTATTGGTATTTGCATTTGTGTTACTAATGGCAAAATGGCCTTATGGGGCAAAACTGAGTTTTAGAGTGTTATGGAAAAAATGAGCACAAATGACACATGAAGATATGAAGATGTGATTGTCTCTAAAATACATGAAAATAGGGTATACTGAAAAGAACACTTTAGATCTGTCACTACTTTCTTTCCCATCATCTTTTAAGCCTTTTGCTTTCTTACAAATTACTCATCTGATGTTTGCTTGTTTGCCTGTTGGGCTGGGGAGGAAGCTTTAGGTAATTTTAACTCTAAATTGTCTCCCAAATAGTGTGGAAAGTATGTAATGTACATGAGGAATAATGATCAGGTTAACATTACTTATTATCCTGTTTTTTCTCTTCATGCTCAGGTCCTCGTCCAGATCACCCTCCTCATGACGGGCATTCTCCAGCTAACAGAGAGCGTTCCTCTTCGCTCCAGGGCATGGACATGGCCTCACTGCCACCACGTAAACGTCCCTGGCATGATGGACCAGGGACCTCTGACCACAGGGAAATGGATGCTCCAGGTGGACCTCCAGAGGAGAGGGGCAAAGGTAATTTGTATGTATTGAAAACCTTATGTAACACAGGCACATTTTTCAACAGTAGGCTTATCCAGAATTCCTCAGCTATTCAAAGCTGACCTGGTAAATATTTGATCTTGCCAGCTGTGAAGCTGAAGACCAATCTTATAGGAACGTAAAAACATAGGGATTTTCTGAGACATCAAATCCAGATCTTCTCTCCAGCATCATATAAACCTCTTCTTTATTGCCCTGTTCAAAAGCAGTTAAGGTTTTGGCTCCCTGTTACTCCAGTTGGAAAACCCTTGTTAAGAGCTTTTTTCCCCTCTAACTTTCAGAATACTTATTTAATATTCATGCTTGTGCTAGTGTCCTTTAACTCAAATATCTTTCCCGTCTCAGCCTTCATTCTGTTGGACTTAATGAACCCTGACTTTTTTTAAGCCTTTCCTTATATGAGTTCTCTACTTTTTAAGAGTGTACACATGGCCATCCATGATCAAACCAGAAAGACCAGAAAGTCCATAAAGCTCAGTAGTTTTACGTCTTCAGTGATAGCCAGTAATACCTACTGAGGGAAGAGTGTCATGACCACTGGAAGTCTGTAGTGCTATGTCCCTGAACTGCTCTCTAAACCTGTGAAGATCTGTAGTTCAGTTACTTACTGAAATATTATTCTTATATTTAATGGCTTTTGACAGTTACCTTTTGTGTGCTTTTCCAATTGCTTTAAGAATCATATAAACTTTTGACATCCACAGACAGAGCTCTAAAACTTAATTGCAGTAGACCATGCTTTAAAAAAAGAGAGGAAGGAAAATGTTTTTCTCTTGTTCTAAGCCTAACATTCACTAATTTCATTCAATGATGTCTTATGTTTTAATTGGAACAGTTGAAAGTTGATCCGTATTATTTCTGAATGGCACCTCTGATTTAATTGCATTGAACTCTACTGTTTCCATACTGAACTAGCTCTTCTCCAAGTCAGAGCTCTGACCTGCTTAGATGTTCTCCCTGGGAAGTTGTTCGGTATCTTTTACTATGCTTATTACTCTGTATATACTAATTTCAGTTTTAATTTATCCTTTTGTAAATTTAATGGGGTAACCAGGAATTGCACATGCTAAGATGTGGTTTAACCATGGATTTCTACAGTTCTGGTTTTGTTCTGGTTTCTCCGTTCTTTCCTAATAGCTCCTGATGTGACTAATAGATAGAGGGAAACAGGACGTGGCACTGCCATGCAATTAGCTACCATAACCCAAAGAATACATTCTTTTGGAGTTAGTAGCTGGTTCAGAGCCTGTAACTGGGTACGCCATTTCCACAGTCATCCTATTAGCCCTGCACCAGTTCTTGATCCTTTTTCTTCTTATAAACCTCAGGATTGCCACTGTCTTTTTTCAATGTTGTCTCTTTTTATAATGATCTCTGTCACTGGTAGGTAGTGATCAAGTGACAGAGATCCTTCTCAGTTGCTTCTAAATGCTGAGCTACCAGCCTATAGCTGAATTTTTTGTTAGACCTCTACTGCACAGATTTGTCTTTGATGCCACTGAATTTCATCCCACTTCCTCTTATCCTGAAGCTCATTTAGTTTTAACTATATGCCAGTCCTCCTCTGTGTGGACTGCATTTCAAGTGTCATATTAACATCAGGTTTTACCATTTGTTCACAGACGTTTTTAATAAAATTCTGCTGGTAAACTCCCTCTGTTATCGCTATTTTTCCTTTCAAAACTGTATGTTGTGTTTTAGCCAGCATCTTACCAAATCTGTAAGGATTCCTTCTCTAGATTCAATAATTATTTGTGGTAAGTCTATCTGATTCTTTATTGAAGTCAAAACAATTGTTAACTACCACATTTCTTGTGCCTAGACAGCTCATTAATGTACCAAAGGAAGTTCAGAACAACGGCAGAAAGCCTGATAAAACATGAGCAATACTTTTTCATATATGGGCTGTCAACCTTCAGTTGTATTGGTAAAGTCATTTGAATATTAAAATTTCATGAATTGTAAACTCTGTGGAAAAATTTGGTCTCTATTTTACACAGAACCAAGCAGAGTCAACAAAAAAAGTCACTCTTGCTAAAGTGGAGCAAAAATATCCTCATTTAGCTGTAGCATGTGTACATAATGCACCATTACATTTTTCAAAATGCTGCTTGTTATTTTGAGCTAGTAACTGTGGGGTTTTTTTAATCTTGATTTACATACCAGTAATAAAAAGATCTGTGAGAAGTAGAAAATCCTGTTTCTGGCAGTAAGGACTCATGTAGTTTATGTTCCTGATCAGTAGTAAAATAGACTATTTTTCCATTATTTTCAGCAAAAAATGGAATGAAACATTAATGTTATTGTCTTTACCACCAACTTCAACTGATCCACCAGTGCAATGTTTAAGGAAAAAAAGTAGTATTTTTCAATAAAAATAGAACCATAGATGGTGTTAAAGCATAAGAACCAGGTATGCCTGGCAGTTTTGAGGACACCATGATTATCACTGTTCTAACTTACGTAAGAGATTGCTGACTGTATCCGATATGATCTGCTTTAAGTCCCAAGGAATTTCTTGATTGCTGTCCATCTCTGGACTGTAATGGAGACACTAAATCTATGTGAGAAAAAGCATATGGAGGGAGGAGGTGTAAAGTTACAGGTCTCAACTACATTTGGTCAGTGAGCGATGATACCTCAGAAGAACTAGCTAATATATGGTTATTTCTGAGAAGGGGCAAGGCCTAGACTTCAGCATCAGTAACTGACTGTGCTTCATTTTTAGGACGAGGAAATTCAGGACCTTCACAGAGAGCGCCAAAATCTGGGAGGTCAAGTTCTTTAGATGGAGACCATCATGATGGATTCCACAGGGATGAAGCTTTTGGTGGAGGCCCTGCAGGAGGCAATAACCCTTCTCGAGGAGGAAGGAGTGGAAGTAACTGGGGAAGAGGAAATAACATGAACTCTGGTCAGTCAAGACGAGGAGCATCCAGAGGTGGTGGAAGAGGCCGATAGAAGAGGCTTTGACTGGGTCACACCCAGTCCCTGTTGGACAATATTTAAAAGAGACTGCTACTCTGGACTCATAAAGTAACCCTGCAACACCACAAACCTGGATTCTTAACTGGGATAACTCAATGTGCATTAGTTCCTAACAAGGGTCTTTTCCTAGATCAATCAACTGCTACTAGCTGCAGTATTGTAGCTAGCTTTTTGTTCTCTCTACCCCTGTTTTCCTCACCTTCTCTTACCTACTTTGTTTTGCGAAGAGCTGGAAATTTTTTTTAAGTGTTGTGAGACATGGAGCACCTCCACAGATTTCAGTTCACCTCCAGACAGAAACTTGTTTCTATATGTACAGTTTGTCAGAAGAGTTACGTTGTTTTTGTATGAATACAGAATGTAATTTGCGCAAAAATTAACAAAAAATCAACAGTGTGTGATTCTTTACTCACCTATTACTACAGAGAGGGTTGTCTTTAGGCAAACGTGTATCAGAGCAACAGAACTACCTCCTGAAATCTCAACCATTTAAAATACTAATAGCTGACTCCTAGTTTATTGCTTTATCATGTATAGAGAACTTTCGTTTTCACCTTTAGCCACAGCTGTCTACAGATTACAAGTGGTGCTGACGTTAAAATTCCAAAACACAGGAAATCACCGCTGCTTGCTAGTCTACCATCCTGAAAGAGAAAAACGTGGAACACCATTTAGAAAAAGTTGTTGTAGACATAGTGTGAGTTATAACCTGGATTACTAGTAAATAGGCATCATGACAAATATTATCATTCTACGCTTCACCTAGGCAAGTCAAATAATTTTCTTCAAAATAGCTTCTGTTTATAGAAATTGAGGAAGAAAGAAGTTTAACGGCTTGATTAATATGGATGTGTATGTTTTACAATGTCTGTAGGACGCACTGCTTAAAGATACGGGTGCTGAGTAGAATCTGGTGCATTCAAATGCTGAAGTACAAACCTCAACAGTTGATCACTTTCATCTTAATGTTTTTTTAAGTATCTTTCTTTAGGATATTGTTTCCAGGTTTTACTAGGGGAGGGAAATGAGGAGGTCGGGTTATGCCCATTTCCCACATTTCATAATAAAGCTGCTTACCAACCATGAGTTTGTTTTCCCCATAAATCATTCATATAAATCATCTCCAGTCACCAGGGTTATCAAAAAAGGCTCCTTTAATACCTAAAGCTTCAGTGAAAATTTTATCACGTAAGTACATACTCTAAAGCCAGTTCTCAGAAATATCCTACATTAAAAGTAGAGGATATAAGGTATAATGAAAAGTATCACTAGCAGGCTTCTCCCCACCCCACCCCCCCACCATGAATTTTATGTTCTAATATTCAGGATAATATGACAATATAGTTCTATAGCTGACAAGGCTACTGCAACAGCAGCAATACACGGCAGCTATTTTATCTGACTTCTCATAGAGTCAGGTTTACTAAAGACTGGTTTAAGTCCTTATGACTTATCTTATTTAAAGAGATCAAAGCATAGATGCTTAACTGCAGTTCTCTTGGTTCAGTCAGTCACAAGTAGAGATTTTTTTCCTACTTTGTAACTCGTGTATAAATGGCATCTGAAAATTATAGTAATTAACTCTGATCATTAGCCTATAAAACCCTTGTTATTGGGCTCTAGAGAGACAGAATGGTCTTAAAGGAATTAACTCAGAAACAGCTGAGACTGACCTGCTATGACACAGTTTCTCCAATAAGTGCTTTTTACCTCTATTTGAAGACGGGCTTTGGTCACTTGGTGACCAAATCTGGGAGTTAGGATCTATCCTGAAGTTTTAATGATAAATACCAATGATATAATCGTTAGCAAAGGGGAAAGCTTTCCCTTTTTTTTAACAAGCCTTTTATATTTTTAAGGGGCTGAAAGTGACTTTTGTCTAATAGGTAGAACATGGGATTTAGAGGATGAGCTTTAGTTCTTAATTAAACCACAGTCCTCTACCTAAACAAGTTGGAGTGCACCTAGTAATAGGAAACCCAGCTTTAACTAAACAGTAGGGAGTATGCTTGGTTTTCCTCTGATGGTTGCTTAACTCCTCAAACCACTATGGTACTTGCTGTTAAGTAACAGTCTTAATCAAGGGACAACTTTTTAAATTAAGTTTTGAAATACTGCATGATCATGGAATACACACAACAAGTTCTAAGAAAACTGAGTAATTACCTAGCTATTGTATAACATCTTAGAAGGTGACAGCATAGCAGGAGAGACAGAAGCAGCTTCCCAATCCACAATACTACAGCCCACTATTGTTGGAAAATGGATAAAATTACTTGATGGGAATATAATTCTGTACTCTTCAGGTCAAGTTCTTTTACCAGTGCTGCATGCAGAATCCTTATGATCTACCTGCTAGTTTACAGCTCCACCTTGTCTAAGATTTAATTTGATATTGCTGTTAGGAATAAAATTATATACTATAGTTTAGAAGTTGTAAAAGTGAGAGAACTAATAATGCTATTCAGATAGCTCTAATCTACAATTTTAAGAAAAAAAAAGTGACCATTAGTGGAATGTCTATACTGACATGTGGTATACAAATAGTTTTATTAAAGCATCTATGTACATTTAAGTACCCCCATTTAACAATTTCGGTTTAATTTGGAGCAGGTATTAGGTGAATATGCTAAACCCCAAGTAGCGACAACAGATAAATATTGCAGTGTTTGACTTCATTTTGTAGATAAGGCACGTATACTGAGACACTCACTTGGGCTCTGAGCAGGTTAGGCCTGGTAGCCCCGTTTATTTGTAGCAGTGCAGCCCGACCATGGTTGCAGGCTCTCAGCCTGAATACAGCACCTTCCCTCGAGCTGTTTAGTTTCTGCATTGAAACTGAGCTGTGCTAGCTGGAACTGGTTCCAATTACTAGCAAATCTATTTTTGAAGGTCATGCTGTGACAAGTAAACAATTCCTGCACCTATGAAAAATAAAGTTCCACGAGCTGAAGCTACCCCTTTAAAGCCCAAGTACTTGCTACCTTAGAGCAGCTCCAAGGCAGCAATACCTACAAAGGCCAAAGCTCTCAACCAAGATTAGCACCTGTCATCCTATCATTGTCATGCGAGATGACTGCCCTCACAGTCAGGGGGAGTCTTTGTGACCTACAGCCCCAGGAAAGTTTGTTTCACTTACTGGATGGTATTTTAAAGATGGTTTTTAGAGAGAAATGCAGTTCAGTGGGCACAGTATTCGTATTCACCCCTGGCCGGAGGTGGCTGATGACTGCACTATTCAGCGACTAACGCACGTGTTCAGAGTGTAGGGGTCTGCACAGAAATGAGTTAACAGCAGTTAACTATTTTTGAACGTTCAACCCCACACTTGATCAGATTTTGCTGAATTGTCTCCGTGTTTCACCATCAGTCAGCCCTCCGAACCTCAGCTGTTAAGATACTTGCTTTTCACGTACCGGGCAAGTCAATAATTTACATTTCATCAGCTGCGTAACGTCACTCACGTTTTGAAGCAGGCTGCAGCAGCCACATGGTCCTATACTGGAGGTAGGAAAGTGGGGTGCTGCCAGCTCCCACCCGGAGCTGCAGAGACTCCAGCCCATGGCTATCGAGCTCACTTTGCCGTACGGCAAAATCCCGTGCTGGGGGGCGGCTCGGCAGGCCGGGACCAGCACCGCTACCCCTCAACACAGCAAAACGAGTTCCCAGAGTCACTGCCGCCGCTCCCGAGTGCCAGCCGCTGCTCTTCTTGCTCAAGACCTGGTGAGGAAAACCCAGCCGGAACGCCAGCGCGGTGAAGGGAAACGGCGTACGACGGCGCCATCCTCATCGGCGTCTCCGTGCCCGGCGCCAGCACCAGTCTCTCCGTCCCTTTGTCCGAGTCCCGCCGGGCGGCGGCCCGTCCTGCCCCCGGCGGCGGTGGGG
>NW_020799111.1:3316550-3408455 GCF_003259725.1 Athene cunicularia | reverse complement strand
GCGGGCGGGGAGGCGCCGGGACCAGGCGGTCTGTGTGCCGCGGGTGGAACAGCGGTGTGCCCTGTGGGAAGCGGTCCGCGGGGAGGAGGTTTTCCTCCCGTGAGGTTCAGGCGGAGCGGGGCACGCTGGGGCCGGGGGAGTACAGTCGGAAACTTGCCCTCGTGGAAGGGCTGCTCCGCTGGGCCGTACCCCTGCCCCGGGACCCAGCGGGGGGCGCTGGGAAGACCAGAAGCGGAGCTGGGAAGGAGCCGCTGTGGGTCTGAGCGGCGCCCGCCCCGCAGCCAGGCTCCCCGCAGCCTGCTCCCGCCGCGCCCCTCAGCTCCACGCTGCCCCTCTGCCCACACGTTCAGGCTCCTTCGGGCTAGCCTGCGAGTTACATGTTCCAAGAGCTGTTTAAATCTGGAGCTTGAGTCTCCTCCCACGCTGACTGACGCTGGAGAACTCTGTAAAGTCACCTAATTGACAGATGTAAATGAGAAAAGCGGTGGGGAAAGCCTTTACTGGCATTTTCTGAGGGTTTGCACAAGCGCTTTAGTGTCTCCGAACACTTTGTTCTTCCATCTGTAAAATAAAACCCAGACGTTATAAAGCACTTCGTGAAAATAAGTTTGCTTTTGTACAATGTCTTGAAGATGAAAAGCATGAAGAAGTAATATTAAAATTAGCAGGATGCCTTTCTTAGAATAGTCATCCTCCTGAAGCCCACTGTCATTATTGTAATTATCTGAGGCATTGCTCTTCGTGACTAGAAATACTGAAATGGATCTGCACTATTTTGTGAATAAGCATTCTTTTTTCTTTTGTGTAAAGTCCCATGTTTGTATTATGCAGCTTATGATTATTTGATATATCACGTTTGGTAGGTTGTTAGGTGTGAGAATGTGCTAAATTGTTACAGCCTCGTCTGTGATTTTGGTGAGTTTTACTTTTGCTCTCTGCGATGACAAGTTGATGTTGATGGGTACATGCTCAAAACACTTCTGATTTTTGCCTTCTCTCTTTAGATAACTTTGTCTTTTCTGTCTTAATGGTCCCTTTTTTGTTCTTTTGACATGTGAAATACCTGTGTGTTTACCAGTTTACATTCATATCCTTACAATTAGAGGAACACTCAAGAGTCTTAAATGTTCACAGGTCATGGGTACCCATGCAGCTCCTAAATGGGGACAAGATGGGGAAGACCCAGGGAGAACTGTGGCTGTATGAACCCATCTGATTTTATTTTTATAGAACCGTGGTGTAGTACTGGTTAGAATGACATGTTTACCTCAGGGGAAGTCAACTCAGCTGCAGAGGACAGCGGGAAATGCCTGTGGACAGTAATCTTTGCTGTCTTCGTGCTTCCTCAGAAACTTGCCTGTTACGGTGTATTAAGCTCTGACATGAAGCATGAGGATTGGTGGAGGGTTCCAAGGTAGTTGAGATGCTGCAGAGTGTGCAGTTCTTCAAAGTAATGCAGGATTTCTGCCTCTTTTTCCCCAGATGTACTTCAGAGAGTTGTTAAAATGTGAAGGCCGTGGCTTTAGTTTTGAAAAGTGAGTGCAAGTGTTATTTAATGTTTTCAGAAATGTTTGTCCTGGAAAGTCTACCAACAATGAAAATTTCTAAATTTCTGCCTGCTGTCATTCCTAGGACAAAATGATTACCTGTTCTATCAGAGACATTTATCACAGCTGTAATTCAGCTGACTTTTTCCTCAGTAATAGTGTAATCCATTCAGGGTAGCAGTTTCTTAGCAGAACAAAACCTGTACTTTTTGGTGTCTGTGAAACTTGGCACTGCTCAGCACTTTGCATGACTGATGCCGTTTGACAAGCACTGTGTTTAGTGTTGTTTTCAGGCTGGGACAGACTCCTAACTCATTAGAAAGAATTCAGCATCGGGAACCTGCTTCCTTAGATCCACCTACATGTCACTCAACTGTGGCTAGATGTTGTTCAGTGTTTTTTATGTGGTATTTCTTAAAACTTGTCAACATTATATAATCAAACGTTCTCCAGCTTTTGAGAGTCAGGGTTTTCAGGGATCTGGAAGGAGATGAACTTTTTAACAGCTGGAGCATCCCCACAATATCAATCAATGGGAACCTGCCAGAGCCAGGAACGTGACATAAACATGCCTCTGGTCTTGAAATTGTTGACACAGGGAAGGGAATGAGTTTGTTGTGTTACAGTGTGTTAAAGCAAGGAAGACTGGAGAACACGAGGTGCTGACACATTATTCTTTTTCACTTTGCCTTTCTTGTAAAAAAGGACTCCAAGGTACTGTGATTGCTGATGCATTATTAGTAATTAAGACAGATGATAAATAACTCCATTTTCATTTTTAAGTGTTCTGTTCCATTCAGCTGCATGTCTTCTGAATTTAAATAGCTGTAGTAATTTGATTTACTGTTTTTTAGCATTAGGGAAAAAATATAATTCCAGAAAATACAAAAAAAGATGTGCACTTCTGTGTATTCATAGCAGAAAATTACTAATAAGAGGTGACTATTTGGCAATGAAATTGAAGTATTACATTTATCACAAGTTACATTGTTACAATGTGAGGATTGTGTTTTCATAGAGAAAACTAATGAGTAGACCATAGGAATTTTTAAGTAGTAATTCTGGCTGCCACGTCTTGGCTAAGCTATTTTACTTCTATGTGTCTTGACTCAAGTGCCTGTTACAGTCCCTCATTTTAAGAGCAGTCTGTGATTTAAAGGGATGCTCTTAACTTTAAAAAAAAAATCACCCTTTCTTTGAATATATCTGTTCCAACTAAGAGCCAAAGATAATAGGACAGAAAGACATTAAAGATATATATGTATTTTAGTTTTATTAAGTTACCTGTTGTTTAACTACATTTGGAAATATACTGTGTAAGATGTAATGCGTTAGATATAAAAATAATACGTTTCTAAGCAGCCTTTTTATATTTTGCAGTGTTGAGAAATACCATTTATGTGATTTTTGGTGCCTTTAGAAATGTACTGTGGTGCTTCCTTACCAATAAACAAGTGAAAACTGTTTCTATAATTTGTATGTGATGCATTTGGTCCATCCAGTTTGATTTTTGCCTTTTCGAGGATTGTTGGGGTTTGGGGGGAGGGTTGGTGGTTGTTTTTTTGTTGCAGGTTTTGGGGTTTTTTTTGATACTGTGTGTTGTCCGATTTTCTTTGTTGTTTGTGATGGACTTATTCCTAAGAAAGAGGATCAGTGAACAAAACATTGTCAAATGCACAAAGTAGAAAATAAACCAGAATTAATTTCTTTTAAGACTTCACTGCTGTGGTGTTGATTAGAAAACATAAAGGTAAAAAAATGCCTGTGCTGTTTTATATTGCCTTTAGATATTAATATGATACAAAGCCCAAGGAAAAATGTTTCCTAAGTGGATGTTTCAGGGCATAATTATTTTTGTAAGAAATTTTTGTTATCACTATATTTGGTCTAATTGGGATCTGGATACGCCTATGTACTTCCTGCAGTCAACAAAAGAAGAACAGCTGCATTTACAGATAGGCTTATTGATTGTTCCTAATCCAGTTGAGGTAAGAAATAAGAGTATATTATTTTTGATTAGGCTAGTGTTTGACTAGATGCTTTGTAATTCAGTAGAGAGCTGCTGCTCTGCATGTCTTCTATTTTATGAAGTAATTGCAAATAAAATGGCTTGAAGGAGGAGGGAGTATAAAGGTTGATAATACTAAGAAATGTTCCTGGCGCTGACTAGAAAGTACCTGCAACAAACTAAGAGGTGTCTCATCTCTTTGAGTTGTAGCAGCCATTTCTACTCTTTTGGGTTGAAAAATATGTTTTTAAACTTACTATCTTTCCATCTAAATCTGTTCTGTGAGGCTCTCTAGATAAATTTAACTTGTTGGAACGTCCTTAGTAATTGGTTCGGGGCACATATTGGTGCTACTCTGAGGAGAACTACTCGTTAATGCCTAAAAGAAGTTTAGCTGCTTTCTTCTCTGCTTTGGCCCAGAAAGTACCTAGCTGTAAGATTTTGATGCAGGTGATATATCAAAATGGCAAGAAAAACAAAACCATGCATTTTCACTTCATGTGTGAGGCAGAGAGGAATGAGTGAGCAAGCTTGTGTTGAGGGATGGGAAGACAGGATGGTTATTGTTTTGATGTTTTTTCCTTCAATCCCCTCATCTTCTCCTTTTAAGAAAAGAGTCCTACTTTTATTTAAAAAACAGTAAAATCATGTCATATGAGTCAGAAGGGTAAAAGTTTAGGCATTTGAGAGAGATTTTTAGCCAGATTGCTTGAGGTTAAGGGAGATTAATGTTGCAGCATTTTAATAATTTGCTTTGTGCTAAAAGTAAAAAGGTCATTTAATATTACATTTTAAAAGTGTTTTATTGCTCTAAAATTCAAAAGGTCAGCAAAACCACCCAGTATCAGTGACATTTTTCTTCTTCTGTTCCATTTACATCATAAACTAGAAGTGGATAAAGCACACATGCAGTGTGAGAGGAAAGGGTAGTGGCAGACTGCTGTCAGAGGTGAGGAGCCTGAAACTCCCAATGAAATGTGGGGTGAATTGAAGATTTTGAGGTTACTGATTTCTGGTTTTCAAAGTATGATGTTCTTTATTTGTGCCTGTGCGGCTGGGTCCCAGTGAACTTTTTTTTTTTTTTTTCTTTAAAGGACAGAAGGGATAGCTGCTGTTAATATTTAATATTTACACAGTCATCCCTTCTCCTTTCCCATTTTTCGCCTTTATAGCTTGTCAGACTGTAGTCATGGAATATATTTCACTCTTGTGCTGCAAAAATTCTATTTTAAAAATAATTTACTAGAAAATAATTTGTTGGTAATGACTCTTGAGATGTTTTTCACGGCAATGCTGATCAAATGACACTGACTCAGATGCTCCCACCCTCCACTCTTTCCCTTTGTTCTCTTAAAAACTGACTTCTGTATTCTCAAATTTTTACTCTTTCTACACCCCCTACACCGGGCTCGAGTCATTTGTGCCGTGTGATCCTGTTTTTACTCTTGCAGGGGTGGGTGGAGAGGGGGAGTGGTAGAAAGGACAAACTCCTGTGAGAAGGCCCTGTTCAGTTCCCAGCAGAGAGCTCTGGAGGCTGGAATGCCAAGTATGTTCCTTCTCTCTGCTTCTTGACCCTCTGCCGCATGCCACTTCTGCAGGCTGGAGTGTGTCCGGAGAGCACAGGTCTTCATGCGTTTGTTTCATGGAATATGCGTTATCCAAATGGAAGGAAGAGCTCTGTTGTTTGCAGTATCCTCGGGACATTGTGATGCAGCAGCCTGCAGGCAACCACCTTAGAGATGCCAGGGTCAGATAAACTCAAGTGCAGTAAACTAAAGTGTTCATTGTCAAGAGATCCAGTAGTCTGTTTTACTTTCCTGTATTTCTCTGTTGCTTTGATCAGAAAGTCTTCTTGAATTAAGTGTATTAACTGTGTGAGGACTTGGGGTTTTTTTAATCTCACTTATGAAATTTATGCAGATAACATTATGCAAGTCTAAACCAGAATGAGTTGCTGATGTAGTCTCCCAATGTGCTGGCTTAAATAGGTAATTACTAGTGAAATACAGGAAAGAGGTCTGATCTTTCAGACTGTAGCAGAAGGGCAGATGGATTGTAAGAAACAATGCTCGAGCAGGGGTCTATGCATCCTGCTTTAGCTCTTCTAAAACGTAAAGGCAACTCCCAAAAGGAAGGTGACTCAGTGTTGCTAGAGCTCGCTCCAGTTGTCTCTGCATCCCCCTTCCCGGTGGCACTGGGTGCCATGGCTGGCCTGAGGCTTCGCGGGCTGGCATCCTCCAAACTTTATCAACGCCGGCAGGATCGGCTGAGTGGCACAGGGTCACTCCTGAGCAACAGGACAGAGACAGCAGCTGGGATACACGGGTATGTCTGTGCGATGAAGGGAATGGTATTGTTGAAGCATTTTCCAGGATTTAATAGATGTTCGGGTTTGGTGATGGGGCGTTTGTATTTAAAGCGGGAATTGTCTGCATACAGCCAGAGGGGATGAAGTCTGTTTATTTTCATTTCTAAGTAGATTACGAAGGAAAAGACCTTCCTGATGAGAAGGCTTTCAGTTTTTAACAATAACAGGAAAGCAACAATGGAGAACCTTTCCCATTTCGATGCACTATACTAGACTGTTCAGAACCAAAGTTAGTGCTAGTGATGTTAATGGTGAAGTATTGAGGCACTTAAATGGTGAAATGCAGTAATTTTTCAAAATGTTGATGAAATTCTGCTGTTCCTTGATTTTTAGGGCTCAGTAGTCCATTTCTTTCAACAGCAAGCCAGTTGATTTTGGTTTTTGTAAATAACTCCAGCAGAAACTGAAGCTTCATGCATAACTGCTTCTTGAGATTATTTAGAACACATCAACCAAAGCTTCTTAAATCTACCCAGACAATGCCATTGCTTGCTTTGATCATTACTTTTCCTGTGTTTCAGATTAAAATAATTTTACTTTATTTCTCAATTTCCATTGAAGTTAATTTTGGGCAGGAGAGAAATTAACAGGAATTAAATAAAGCTTGTTTTCTTGCGTTCTGGGAGAACTGTGAGCTGCAGCAGCAATATGGGATCCAAAGTCTGTGTGGCTGGGGAGAGCAATGAGCATGCAGGAGAGGAGGTTTTTTTCTAGCAATCAGTTTTTCATTTCAGTCTTTTCCTAGCAGGAGATAGACCTGATGCTTACCTGTAATTGAGCAATTGGTTTGGCTTCTCAGTTTGAACTGTGGATCCCACTCTAGAACCCTACTCTTCCACTCTTTTCCTTTTAGCCTATAGCTATTAGTTGTTAAACTTGAAGTTTTTCCTACACAAAAGTTGTGGGTATGAATTTAGTGAGGAGGGGGAGTAAGAAGGTAGCAGAAGAAATGGAGATGCTGTTTTGCGGACAGGATGGTGTTTGGGAACAGTGAGAACCATAGAGGGGACCTGTGAGAGAGAAGAAAATAAGTATTGAAAAAGCAGCAGTGGAACACAAATCAGCAGCTTGTGAACTGCAGATAGGAAGGATGAGGAGATAAATGCCCAGACATAATCATCTCACATTGTCAAAATGTGGTTTGCTGTCAGCTGTTTAGCTGTGTTTCCTTGTAACCTGCAAGAGCCTTGCAGAAAGGCACAGTATTTTCCCCCATGATTTCCAAATATTATTTCTAATAATGTTTTTCTGAGTTTTTAAACTTGACAGAGATTTTTCAAGTCTTGATTTTTTTTTTTAAATTAGAGTTTAAAACTCTTTCTTAAGTAAATGTACTTAACCAGCAGAGAGAATGCCCTTTTCTGAGCAGTATGTTTATAGTACTCAGCACCACACTAGTATGGTTTTGCAGGAGAGTAAGGTTAGTTCTCGTTTGCCTTCTATGCCAGCTAGATTTCAGGATCTGGAGCTTGATGTTTGGAAAATACTTATCTGTGTGAGATGTTTCTTTTTTAACCTGTGCTATTTTGTGTGCTGTGTGAGGCTGCTAGAGGACGCGGTCTGGGTAGCACTGGCATAGAAATGCTGACGGTAACGGTCCTCCAAATGTACTGCATCAGGCTTGGGCACGTTTAATAAGTCTAGGAAGAGTGGAGTGTGGGGCAGGGAGCTCACTCTGGAGCCTAGCACAACTACAGGAATATGGTGCTCGGTTGGAGAATGCTCAGGGGCTGATATTGCGCTGTGTCGAAGGAGAGAGGCTGTGTATGTATTGCTGTGGCGACACGTGTACACAGCAAGGATGACCACGCTTGCATATAAACTGTGTGCTGGCAGAATTTTTAATGAGGCCAGGTGGATTCAGAAGAAATAATTTTTGCAGCTGGCAGAGTGATTTAGGGAGGAAATGCCTAGATAGGTAAATTGAGTACATTTTTCACACCATAATTCTTGAAGCAAAGTAAGCATAAACCCACATACTTTGGTTTTACTCAGCAGATAACAGTATTGAAGATTATAATCTGTTTGGAATTTTTGTCTCCTGAATTATTTGTATTTTTTCCACAGTTTTTGAGCTACTGATAATTTTTGCTTCTTGGTTCTGATAGTCTATGTCCTTCTTAAGGCAAATGAGAGCAATTCAAACGTAACATTGCTGTTAGTTGATGGTAATTGATGAACACATTTGGGAATGATCTGTTATATCAGTGCTGGTAAACAAGCATCACATTTTAGCTCCTTTTAGATAAGGGAAGTGAAGAAGGGAAAAATTAAATGTGTGTACGAAGTTATTTATCAAATAGACATTGTGGGTGAAGTGGTACATGCTTGATAATAAAAGGGTGTTTTTCCTGTGTATGTCTAATCTGTTTAAACCTGTACATTTCTTGATGTTGGTGTTTCCCTGGGCTGAATGAACACTGCTAAATGTGTGTCTTTAAGTAACTGGTCATGGTTTACTGGAAATTAAGTAATGCATTGGGTCGAGAGGGACTAAGTCCCTGTGCCATAGAACGTTTTTTCTGTGTGAATACCAACAGGTTTTTATTGCTGCTGCTGGTCTCAAAGGTCTGTCTGATTGTGGCTTCCCTTGCAGGCCAACCCCACCAGTATTGTATTCTGTTCTCAGCTGAAATGTGTGAAGGTGTAGAATTTCTTTTTAAACTCCTGGCTTCTTCAACAGCAAATTGCTGTTGCTAGTAGGCCAAGGAGAGATGAAGAGCCATAAAGATTTTTTTTTCCATGTTCTGACCAAAAATTGCATTTGTATGTTTTTCTTAATTTTGCTTATCTCTGTGTAGTAAATAAAAACAAAAGGTGTTCATTTCATTGAGAGATTGGGGGCTGCATGGTGTGAGGAAGATACACTGAGAGAAACACTATTCATCTCTTATTTAGCCAGCTGAAAAAGTGTAAGTAGGGAATGAACAAAAATTCTATGCAAGCAGAAGGAGAAATGCTGAAAATACTAAGATGTGCACATAGTTTTATCAAATGCACAACAAATCATACATTGAACAAATGGGGTTTATTTTTTCTCCATCATTTTATGACAAGGTTAATAATAACCTTTTGGGAAAGTTGTCCAGATAAACTGAATTGCAATGAGGGGATTATGAAAGAATAGTAAAGGTAGTTGAGGGCTGGTTTTAGCAGAAGTTCATGAACTGATACCCTTCCTCTTTCTTTGTTCCTTATCTTAGTCATAATATGTGTTATTAATCATAAAGTCTGGTATTGTTCCAGCAATTTTTTTTGTTTGTTTGTTTGGGTTTTTTTTGAGTCTTGTCAACATTAAGGACTTAAAGCCACAAATCCTCAACCATGCTATGGGGATGGGGAGAAGCTCCCCTCCATGGAGTGCTCTGATTTTTATCTTGGCTACTGGCGTCTGTGATATACTCAAGTGATGATAGCTTTCTAGGTTTTTGACTTTTCACAATCCTGGGCATCTGTTGTGTCTACATACTAGAAATGACTGTGTAAATGTTATATTGTGATATCTTCTATATATACTAGTTTTTACTGGTAGACCCAAATGAGTGGAAATACCTTTCTAGGATTCCCTGGCATAGGTGTGGTCCCTATCTGCTGAAATTTGGGCAATGCCCTGGTCTCTTCTACCTTGAAATGTCTTCCTTTCTTTTTGTAGAATCTGTAAGGGTTTTGGTCATCTCTTTATTAAAATAATTCTTCATTTAGCATTGTGATGAAGGAGAACTCTGTTTGGGAAAAAAAAAAAAAAAAAGCTTTTCAGATCAATGAAAGAAACCTGATTTTTTTTGACTGGGCTTTCCTGACGGAAGCATTCCTTGTGCCTGCAGTATCTTTCTTGGACCTGATCATCTGAGGTTGTTCATCTGTTCTGGTTGTCTCACTGTCTGGTTAATTTTTGTCTTGCATCCATGTTTCAGATACTACATTCTACTAATGCAAAGGCTGGATGGAGCTTCTGTTCCACTCTCTTAGCAGTGCAAGTATTAGATTTGGGGTTTTTTACTCAACCAGTCACCAGTGCTAGATCCCTGTGGACAAATGTTTAGAAAATGAGGTAACAGTGTAGAAGGTGTAGCGTTTTAGCCAGATTTCTTGGTATAAGTCCAACACCCCCACCCCCACCCCTTTTTTTTTTTTTTTTAACTGTAATAATACAGGCCCAATTTCCTTAATCTGTATGAGAATATGATATAAAAATATGACATTTGCTTGTCCAAATATCTATGAGACCACTGTTTTTGGAAGAGATCCATATGGACTTCAGTGATACAAGGAGGTAACACTGCTTTCAGATATTTCTATAGCACCTGTACCAGTTGCACAGAATGGGTCTCCCAATTAACTTCCACTTATAAGGAAGGATTTTTTAATTTTTTTTTGAGAGAAATGCTGATACTTTATAGTAAATACTTCTGAGAAGTCAAAGCATGACAAACCCAACCTAATCATAATGGTAAATAACTAATTTCTGTAAATTGGGTACTTTGAGAAAGATTATTTATTAATGATACAGCACATAATGCTGAAAGATTGGAAATGGCATTGCTTGAGCACTGCTATTTTTTGGGTTTGCACAGGACAGGATAACTTCAGGATGCTGAGCTGGTCATGTTTTAATTGCCTTTCCTGTCTTTGTGTCACCAGCTATTGTTAAAACAGAGGAAGATTACGTATTTTACCGAATGGCAAAAAATCAGTAAGCAAACAGAATAGAAGAGGCGCTCCATAGTGGGGACTGTTCTTTGTGGAAAGATTCAGATTGAAATATCCTACAATTGACACAGCAAGTCAAACTTTTGTGGTCACTCTTGGTACCACCATCAAAAGGATGGTTTTGGTTGCTCTTCCTCTCCCCATGCTGCTGGCAGAAGTGTTTTTGCAGCAGTGTAGTAAACTGAGTCATAAACCTGCTCTGAATTAGAACTGTCCTCCCTCCCTTCCAGCCTTGGTTAATTTTAACCTTGAGCTAGTTGAATAAATGCTTGGTTTTGGACAAGGAAGAAGGAACACAGTCTTGTGTAGTTATGGGAGATTAAGAAACTGTGGCATATGTGAAATTAAAACTTCTGAATAAATGCAAAGTCATACATTTAGGGCAATGCTGAAGTTGCAAATTTTAGCTTTTATGTAAAAGAATAAAACATCTTAAGTAATGATGGATGGAAAGTAATGAATTAAAAGAGAGCAGAGAGGTAAAACTCGAGCTATGATTATCAAAGAGCCACAGCTGCTGGGTTGTATTACAGGAGACACACTGGGCAGGAGCTGATGTGTGATTTAGTTGTCTCCTGTACGGATCTCCCCAACAAATGTCAACTGGGTTAGAGTTGAGACAGAGAACTGTGTTGTTTTGTGTACAGATTATTTTATTTTTTCCTGGACTAATAGTTTCTCTCATGTATGAGTGACAAGTCACAATCAAAAAAACCTCCAGGATTTTTAAAATGTTGATTTCATGTTTATAAAGCAAAAGGCCAACAAACACAACTGTAGGTCATGTTTTGTTGCTGGTGTGTAGGGTGTAACACTTGCTGTTGTGTAGGAAACAGACTCATGGGAATGCTGTTTTGCCCAGTTTTCCATAACCCAGAGGAGCTTTTTCACTGATGTTGACATGAAGCTTTCTTAATCATGGATGTTGGCTAGTTCAAGTCTTGGAATTCAGTTTTTTCTAGAGGGAGAAAAAATACTTGATGGGGAGATTATAATTGTAAATCCTGGTACACATTTGCATGATATAATGAAAGAGTGGCAATTGAAAAGTTGATTAGGTCTCTTGGCTCTGCTGCAAACACTGATGTTTTTGTGTTGACCTATTCCTTTGGTACTCTGTCAGGATAAAAATGTTTCTTTAACCTATGACCTCTAGTTTATGAAATTACAGGATTTCCTGCATGTCCATTATCCTGCTCCGTGTCTTTTTTTTTAAAAAAGCTGCTTCAAACTGCAATAAGGAAACAAGTTGTAACAAATTTCTACTAAATCGGTACTCCGTTCTCGAAATTATTACCAGCTCCCTTGGTCTTTGCCACTCTTGGGATTGCAGTGGCAAAAAGAAAGTGTGTTTTTACTGAGCGGTCACTCCAGGTCACGGTGCAGGCTATTTGTACAGGCTGCAGATGCAGTACGTTTGGCTGAGCTGAGCCAGCTGACGCACAAGGCTGGTTTTGTTGCCTCAGGAGTACGAGGCTGCTGCCTGCAGAGCACAAAGCCCTAGAGCACAAACGGCAGCGTTTTTGTTGGGGTGTCTCTGCCCAGAGGAAAGAGAATCTTCAGCTACTGGAACATGTTTATTGAATTACCCTCCTCTGTGAAGAGGTGTGAAAAGTAGCCTGTCAGGTTGAAGAGTAATGCTTATGATGGAAATTCAGTTCAAAGTAGCTTTGAATATGAAAAGAAAGAAAAAACCCTTTTAAACCAAGCCATCTTTCATTTTATGTTGGGTGCTTCAGGAAAACTACTACACAAATATTTCTGAGACTTTTAATATGCTGGAAATTTTTTATACTCCCACCTATAAAACTGCTGTCTTTCTAATCACAGAATTCAGAAGGTGCCTGGAAGGCATAAAATAGTTTTTCTATCTCTAAAAATGTAACAATATGGAATTTTTATATTATTGGATAGTCTGGTGGTTAAAAGAAAGATTGCATTGCAACAAGAAACTGAGTCTTTCCTTAACATTTTCCCTCCCTGTTTGGACACCCAGTGTAAGATTTTAAAACTGCATTCTGTTAGTATATAGAGAATTTAGATTACCGTGATGGCAAGTGTGAAAATTTTGTGAAAGAGGTTAGGGTCATTCTGCATTTTAGAGAGAAAATGTCTTTTACATGATTTGCAAGTGTGGCTTTGGGGGTTTTTTAGCCTTGCTTTCTGAGGAAACGAAGCTGATGTGTTTGCCGAGCCAGTCAGAGAGACTTCTCTCTTCCCATACCTTTTGAACACTTCGATAGTTTCAACTAATTTTTCAGGAAGACAGCAGCATTGTATGCACTTACTTGTCCAGTTAATCTTGTGCACGTAAACTGCTGGATAGGGGGGGAAATGCCCTCTTAATTCCTGCAGTGAAGGGGAGACTGCAATGGGATATCAGTGCTTATTACACATCAGAACATCTTCAGAGGTGCACATCCTGAGACCAGAAATCCCAAGAAGTCAGGAGCATTGTGTGTGCTGCTCTCCCAGTTGCTGTTTATTTGAAACTGTGGATGTTTGCTATGAGCTAGTAGCAGGATGACATAATGGGGTGAAAGACTGGTGAAGCAGTCAAAAGATGTCTGCTACATGAGCTCATTCTGCCACGTGTGAGTTGCAAGAACATTATTTTTAACTGATGTCAGTGCTGAATTGACTCACTGGTCTTTTTTTTTTTTCATGTGAAAGGGAGTTTAAAGCAGTGGAAATGTTGTGTTCATAGACACTGGGGAAACTTGGATGATATGATTCTACTCATGTGATTGGCTGTGACATGTTCTTACTTTTGTCTTTATTCCAGTAATATGTCTGATGCTCTCGCAAATGCAGTATGTGAACGCTGCCAGACCCGATTTGATCCTGCAGAGAGGATTGTGAACAGCAATGGGGAGCTCTATCATGAAAACTGCTTTGTCTGTGCTCAGTGTTTTCGTCAGTTCCCAGATGGACTTTTTTATGAGGTGAGGTCTCACACTCTGTGTAAGAGAAGAGAAATAGCTTCATTAAAATGCAATGAAAATTCTGGCAGAAACATGAATTTCCATCTTTCTTGCATGTTATATTTCTTAGCCCTAAACCTTTTTTGCTATTTTTTTGAGGGTCATCCTACTTAATTTCTTTTTTTTTTTTTTTTTTCTTCTTACATACGCCTTCCTATAAAACTGTGTGCTTGCTCTTTGGGTAAGAGGTATTTAAAAGAGAAAATAGTAAATGTTTCTTAATATTTCATTAGACATAAGTGAATTTTTGTCTTTATTTTTAGACACTGTGTACCAAACTTTGCAAGTTGGGCAACTGAAATTGGTGAGCCCATGTAAAAATGAAGTTGGAATATTTTTACAGAATATGTGCAAGTACACTTTATTTTAAACATACTGCGTTCTTAATTTGCCATGAGCTTTGGCCTCATGTAGGAGTAGTAGTTCTGAATTACATGAGTTAAAAAAACTAAAGCAAAAATTAAATTAAAGCCAACTATAGGAAAAGGGCTTTGTACACTTCAAGATTTTTACTGTCTGGTAGCATCATTGCTATTAATTTAATTGTTTGCTGTGCAGATACACCATGGGGCTAGAACCATATCTGGATATTTCTTTAATTTAGGAGTTCAAAAACAGGTGAGTGGGTGCTAGAACTGGAAAAGTTGACTGACCTTGTCTAATTATTCATTTCAATGGAAAATCATGGTGAACTATCAAGACATAAGAGTAGTTCAGTTATTCACGAGGGCTTCTTCTCTCTTGTTTTTTTCACAGTTTGAAGGTCGGAAGTACTGTGAGCATGACTTTCAGATGCTGTTTGCTCCTTGCTGTGGGGAATGTGGTAAGATGTGGTGCCTGTCAACACTGTGGGGTAATGGCAAGTTAGACTGTAATAGTTCTTGTGGAATTAAAGTGGAAGGACATTATGAAGGACAGTAGACTTTTGGTAGACTGTTTCCTGCTTGCATCTTCAAGGTGTTGCTTTCCTTTTGCAGGTGAGTTCATTATTGGGCGTGTTATCAAGGCAATGAACAATAACTGGCACCCAGAGTGTTTCCGCTGTGAGCTCTGCGATGTCACACTTGCTGACCTGGGTTTTGTGAAGAATGCTGGCAGGTGAGATAGAGCAGGAGCTCTGAAAGTTTTATCAGTATGTTATTGATACAGTAGCGAGATGCTGAGAGTGGTCAGTTAGTTGCATGCTGAAAGGTAAACCTTGAAAGGGTACAGAAGAAGCTTCAAGGAATAGTTTGTTAGGAGATGGGAAATGGGATGAAGAACAGTGTTCTTCATCCAATGAAGCAGCTAGAAAGCAGAAACTCAAATTTTAGTAGCTAGTGGATGGGTTTTGGAAAAGAAAGGGATTTCAGGCAAAAGGCTGAATAACAAGTGAGAGAAAGGGATTATGTGATCCTGGGTGGGCTGTCTGTCAAGTAAGACGCTGAACAGGAAATTAAGATATAGC
This sequence comes from Athene cunicularia, assembly GCF_003259725.1. NCBI lineage: Eukaryota > Metazoa > Chordata > Aves > Strigiformes > Strigidae > Athene > Athene cunicularia. The sequence continues at coordinate 3,393,391 of NW_020799111.1, read as the reverse complement.
AAAAGGCCAGGAGAATAACACAAGGATTACACCAAAGCCTGTTCAGCATGTGATTCCTCTGGTCTTCAGAAATCATTCATTTTATACACAGAAGAATAAAAATGAATCCTAGAGGTCAATTAATGCTTTTAATTAAGTAAGAAATAAAAACATAAAAGGGGATCTTGTACAAAAGCATACCATAATAAGAAAATAAAACAGTCCAGTGTTAGCAGTGTCTCACAATTCGTAGTTAATTTCAGGCTATCGTATGTCTTGAGCAAAGCCTATCAGTTTCCTAGGGTTTATATTCTAACTAATTATGAAGAAGGGAAGGAAAGGTTACACACCTGTACCCTGTCCAGCAGGGAGCCCTCTCAACTCCCTCTTCTTTTGCATCCTGCATGCAACTTCTGTGCCTTACTTTTTGGAGTTGGGCATAATTGATTTTGATACCTGTGGTTGTTAGAATGGGCTGTTGTGATAGCACCTGGGGTGTTTTGGGAAAGCAGTCAGGATTGAAGCAGTTCAAGTAAGATAAAATATGTTAGATTTAATAGTTTGTGGACCAACTCTAAAATGGTAAGGAGCTCATTCCCAAAACCGCAGAAAAGAGATATGCATGTATATGTACATAAAAAAATATAATTAATCTGTCACATGATTTCCTATAATATTTGTCTCCCTAGCATAGAAGCAGTCTTCTAGTAAATACTATTGGAAAAGCAAAACACCTGAAAGATAGGAGTCTCCTCTGGACAAAGTAGACTTCACTTCTTCATATGCTTACTTTTCTTCACTTTTGCCATTTGGGTTCATATTTTTATGATTCGGTACGTAGTGAAGATGAATGCTGTATTCCTAAACACCCCTTTTCTATTCTTTAGTTTGAGGGTTATCAGGATATCTGATGTTTTGCAGGGAACTACATAAAAGAGGCAGTGTAGTAAATGTAAAACCTCTGTGTGCAGCTTTGAGACAATGGCAGAGGGCAGATAGAAAATGTAGTGTGAAGTTGAGTGTCATCTCCAGCTCCGAATGCTGGGAATAAGTAAAAAAATTGTTAGTCTTGTCTTAATTCCAGTCCAGGTTGGGTGCATTGCAGCATTTTGGTCTTTTTTTCTTGCCCCTATTTAGTACCAAATTTCTGTCAGCTATGTATAAATGCTTTGAATTCAGAGACTTGAACAAGATGTGCAAGCATGCTTTTCATCATCTCATCAGGCAGGTCAATCTCAGAAGTGGAACTCTGCTGCTGGCACAATATAAAATTCGTGCAGAGGAAGAGTCATTACTGAATGCTTTTGGAATTAAGCTTTTTTTTTTAAAAAATTTTTTTTTTTTTTTTAAAAAAAAAAAAAAAAAGAGTCCGTTTAATAGCCTCTTTGCTCTCTTCCCTGTTCATAAGTGTTCAGCCTTCAGTTTCACATCTTGGAAATCAGTGGAATTGTACTTCTGTTAGCAGTTTCAATAAGACAGGAACATGTGATCTCTGTTGTCAGAGAGTTCTTGCTAATTGCAGTCCCATGAAAACAACAGAACTTGCCTCCTCAGGATGAGTTTGACTCTGGGTGGACTATCTTGCTGCATATTTGTGCTCTGAGCTGATTTTGCTGTAATAGAGTGTTCTTAAGTTGAAGCAGTGACAAGAGTCATGTTCACAGTTCAGATTTAGCACTTAGTGAGCTTTCATTTGTCTTACCCTCGTATGTTTGAGGCAACGTTACAGTCTTTTTAACACAAAACAGATTGCACAAAGCCTCACGGAATTTCTCAGCTACAAAAAAATACATGACTGGGTCAAAGGCACCATTTAGACTGGTGAGGCAGGAAGCGATGCGATTGCTGAGGGCTAGAATACGCTGTGTTTCGCAGGAAGTTTTGATCCCATTGTAATGGAGAATATAAATGTAGCGGTTGACATGATAAGGTACAAAGCAAATCAGAAAGATCATCAGGACCATAATGATCATTTTGATAGCTTTTTCCTTCAGGTGTTTCTCAATTCTGTTCCCACTCTTCAGGCTTTGGATGATTAATAAGTAGCAAGTCACCGTAGTCACAAATGGGAAGGTGAATGCCACTGCTAGGGACACAAGGGCATGACGTGATGCTTTTTCTCGGTAGAGCTGCAGGCAGACAGTTGTGTTTTTCATTTTGACTGTCTGCACGCTGAGCAGCAGAGGTGCCATTGCAACCCCAACTATAACCCATAGAAAGGCACATGCCAAATGGGCATAAAGGGACCTCCGGAGCTTGATGGACTTCACTGGGTGCACAATGGCCAGGAAACGGTCAATGCTGATACACATGAGGAAGTAGATGCTGGCATACATGTTGAGGTAAAAAAGGAAGCCAGTGAGTCTGCATGGGATCTCACCAAATGGCCAGTGATTACCAGAGAAATGGTACACCAGCCGGGTGGGAAGTACTAGCACAAAGGACAGGTCAGCCACAGCAAGATGCATCAAGAAAATGTTGGCAGGTGTGCCTGACTTTTGGTCCCGAAGGAAGAGCCAAAGAGCCAGAGCATTGCCAACAAAGGCCAGGATGAAGTCCAGGAAGTAGAAAGTGGCAAAAAGGATGTTCTCAAGGTGTGTCTCTTTGCCGCATTGCTCTGACGTTTCCAAAGAGAAATTTGATTGATTTGAGCAATTGAAGAGGAGGCTTGAGGGTTCTCCTGGGCCATTCATTTTTCACCACAGTTTTGACAAAAAGAAGCCCCAAAACCTGAAAGAATGGAGACAATATATTACAAAAGAGCCTGGTTTTGTGAAGAAAAAAAACCCAAACCCCAGAAAAACACCCGAAACCCAACACAATAAAATCAGTGATGTCTCCTGTTTGCTAATAATAGTATTTCATACAACAGATCAGTGTGAGTTTAAACCCCTATGTTAAAATTCGGAATACCTCCTGCTCAGCTGAGTTTTCCAGACCATTAATTCCTGTTGAAGGAACCACTATAAAGCTAGCTGATTATGAGCTTGTCTCCAACCTGTGCTGAGGTCATTTGAATAACAGAGCAGTGAAATGCCTGTGTGTCTGGTTAATGGATGAATGAAAGTAGATTCAGTATACCTAGCTAGAAGGTATTTGCTATGTTTAATTTGAAAGCTGATTTGGGACTGAAATGCTCCTGATGAGTCAGCTTTTCTGAGCACAGGTATCTGTTGTAAGATGACCTACCTTAGAATATGTGTTGGTCCTGGAAGAGGTAGAAGACAGGTCAGGTATTGCTGTTATTAAGAAACCTGCAGGGTTCCTGAAAATCTTTGAGATTTAGTCTTAAGTCCTGTATTTAGGGCAAATGCATCTAGTCACGATATAGGAGGAAACTTTTCAGATGAGTAGGAGCATCTCATTTGAACACTAAAAAGCACTGAATTGACTCAGAAAAGATTATTAGTAATGCCCATGCTGTTGGTTACTTGTCAAAGTGTCATCCTTCCCTGCAACTTTCTTCTCCCAGCATAACTATAACTCTCTTTTTTTCCTCCCTCAAAAGCATGAACTCCAAGGTAGCTTATGCAGGGCCTTTTCCCAAGAGCAGCTTAGTAAAATTGAGCTTAGCTTTGCCAGTATCTCTGTTGTCTTCGGGGTCCTGAACAGCATCAACAAGAAGTGTTAAGATTTTCTGGGCACCTAACCATGGCTTTTTATACATTTCTCATCTGTGGGTATAGGTGGTAGGGAAATGCCGGCAGTCTGAGTTTCCAACATTGTCTCTTCTTTCTTAGATTCCTCAGAGGTGTTATAGTATGTGCAGCAGGACCTCTGTCATGCTCACTGTTACATTTTGTACTGATCAACCATTTCTCCGTAACATTCACTACATCTTTAAATGCATCCATTTTCCTCTACTGACATTAAAATTTTAAGACAGCTGTTGACATTGTTAGATAAAATTTTTAGTCTCGGGCAAAAGCTATGCTATATGCTGAAATCTTAAATCATTGTACAGTTGATCCATGGCTTTACAGAATGTATCCAGCTTCCCAACAGAACTGATTATTCAGATGTCTGAAAACATTGGTGCCTAGTGGAGAAACTGAAATGGAATTAAGAACAGAACAATATACTGGAAAATGTAGATAAAATTCCAAGGTAATCACTATCTTTTTTTTGGCTGCTGTCACTTTCAGGTGGACAAAAGACTACAATGGCTAGAGATTAATATGCTGGACTGCTTCTGTTTAGTTCACAGCTGAAGAGACAAAAGTCAACATAAGGGAGACTGAATGAAATTCAGAAACTGAAATTCTTCACGTGGCCACAGAGGGGCCTTCTTACTCCATACATTGTCTAGATACCCTGCATGTTTATGGCACAAAAAAACCCCTCTAGGTTTGAGTGTATGGGTACTCATTGCCTGCTGCCAGCTGCATGCTTCTTTGTAGTCCTAGAGATGACAACAAATTATTATCTTAGAATTACCAGAAGTGCATGGTCAAGGAAGACTTTACAGCCCCTTTTTCCAAGGGACATTTCAACTATAAAAATACACCTAAAATCTTGCTTTCACGTAGAAAAGGAAAATTCCCTGTTGCAATTTTCAGTGTGAATATCCTGGGTTTACAGAGGAGCCTGCAGTTTTTGTTTCTAGTGTTTATTTGTCCCTTACAAAGTAAAACCTGCAAGTATTTTTGATCACAATATTTTCAAGTTTATATGTGATAGTAATGTTGAATGCTTGAATATTTGTCCTTCCTTGGAATTAGTTTAGATCTGTATTTTTCTGTTGCATACTAAAGGAAAATATGATGAGACCATGCCTTTTTACTGGCTGTTAATTTACAATGGTACCTCTTCACCTGATGTTCTGGCTATATAGACTTTTGTTGTGTCAGGCACTTTGTTTAAATATGCTTTTCATTTGCGAAAAATGTAATCAGGTGATTTTTATAGACACACCTGTCAGTGATTGGGTGATCTGATGACTAAACATTACTCTATACATGGTTGTGACACTACTGAGAAAGCAGTAAATCCTGGCATGAATCAGCTGAAAAGACAGAAGCAAGGGTTGTCTGATGGAACAGACAGGGGTGTCTTAGTGATAATGATTTACATCAGTTCAAGAAACAAAGCAGTAACCAGTCTTTTTCCCTATTTACAAGCTAAATACTGGGGGTTTAGCAGCATGATATATTGAACTGATTCTATTTCAGCTGCTTTCCTAGGGAGGAAGTGTCAGTGCCAGACCTGGAATAGCCAAGACTTAAAAGTTGAGAGTTTTGTCCTCACTGATGGCAGCACTGAGTCTGCCATTGATTTCTCTCTGGACACACTTTCACTGCAGTTGCTGTGGGGTGGAGTAGAAAGTAGTTAAAGCTATCTAGAAGACCAGTATGTCAGTGTCAGGAAGAGAGAGGCTTGCAACTAATGATAAAATTGAAAGAGATTCAGTCTTTTCAAATGGGTGCCTTCACAGGAGAGCTGCTGTTACCTAATTTACTTATTGGAGCAAGGTGAAGGGAGATATTTTTCATTGCCTGGTCAGAAATCATAGAAAAAGGGAAGTGGGCCTGTTTCCAGTTTTTGCTTAGGTTTTAAATTAGAAGGTAATTTTGTCAAGATTTAAATTTTTTTTTTCACAACTCTTGTTTGTTGACATGAAAATTGTGGTGTAGCATTTGATTAGATTGGGAAAAAAGCTGACATGTTACTAGAATTAATTGTTTCGATTATTTTTAGAATTGATATATTTTCAACAAAATGCTACAACTTTACAAAAGTAATAGTTCTTTGACAGCATATTCTGTAGACAGCGTAGAAAGCCCTTTGCTGTTATTTACCGTTCCACTTCTATTTTGCCTGTTTTTCTCCTATAGATTGAAAATAAATGTGTTTAATTGTTATTTTTTTTCTTTCTTTTTGGTTTGTTATGCTTACAAAAAAAGCACTCAGAGTCCTAGAAAGCTTTCTGTACCAGTCTGTGTGAATGCTAAGAGCAAACTAGAAACCTTCCCAAATGACTTAGAATGTGTAGTTTGTGCTAAGCTATATGGTGCAAGAGGCTTTGACTCCACAAACAGAAGACTCCTTTAGGAGTCTGGCTCATTGTCCAATAATTTCCGCTTGGATTGCACTCTTAGTGTTGTGCGAATATTTAGTGATTTACGTATTGCTAAACAGAGCACTATTCTGGAATGAGCCATTATCCCAGGCCTCCCAGGGCTGTTGCTGCTCATTTGAAATGCATGCACACTGCCCATATTTTATGCCTTGTTTCTCTTCTGCTCAGAAACAAGCAAGGTAATAATCCACAAGGCTGTCAGTATAGACACAACCCGATTACTCTTTCAGCAGATGCTCTATCATTAATGAAACAATAAGCAGAAGAAATATTCAGCTCATTGTTAAATTAGTTCCTTGGCTAGTTTGGAGCTTTCGTTATAATGCCCAGTGCAGATAAATTTGAACTATATGTTAGGGAAATTATCAGAAATTCCTGTTCTTGCTCTCAGCTAGAGCAGTTTCTGGTTTGGGATTATGCAAGTTTGTGGGTTTTCCTGATTATGGTTCCATACTTTCACTGAAAGTATTCTTCAGTAGAAATAGTCCAATTCTGACTAAAATTACTCTCCTGAAAATTACTCCTTGCTGAGCCTCCCACCCTTCTGCTGAAATACTTGTTTCTTGTGAGCATCAAAGCAGTGTCAGAGAGCACTGGACATACCATACAACTATCAGTTTTCCTGTTACAAATGAACATGCATGAGGTACAGAAGTTTGAAAACTTTTATGTTTTGGAGGAATGTTTTAAAGGAGAGTGAGGAGATTATTCTCGGAAGTCAAAAAAGTGCTGCCTGTTCTTAGTTTCAAACATTTCCATTATATTCATCTGCTTCTGTGTGTTTGTCTTTCCACCTCACTGACACCAGCTAAAACTAATGCCATTAGGAAAGCTCCTTCATTATTCTGCTAAACGAAGTTTGTCTCTTACCTCTTGACAGTGCAGTCCTATGAGTGGAGTATAGGGTCCTTTGGGGGAAAATCTCAACTCCTCTGATGACAGCAAACCAAATAGAAGCAGCAACGGTGAAGACAAGAAGATGATCCAAAAAAAGCACACAGTTGCAGAGTTGCTGAGGGTGGAGAGGGGAGCCCCTCTATATAGTGTCCTTCTAGCTCTGATAGTGCATTATCATCTCAGTCACACGACAGAGCAGGGGAGAGGACACCCCAGCACTGAAGAGCAGTCTTCATCCCAGCTGAGCTCTTGGCACTGGGCTTGCTGCTCCTGTTATAGATATGAATATACTGTATGAATATTCCAGTGTTCATGGTGCTTACTAAAGGCTGCTACTGAACTCCCAGCCGTGAACACAGACTTCTTGGAGTCCCCTGATTATTTTAGGAGGGTGGAGAGAAGCATTGTTTGGGGGAAGTCTGGTATTAATAGACACAACAGGACATTTCAGAATGGGATAATTCCATAATGGTGGGAGTGGGGAGGGGGGAAAGGGAGAGGGATGGCTGCTATGGTAACAGCTTAGCCTGTCCAACACTTCCCTTTGCTTGCGATAGAGGAGGGTCTATGGGACGGCGGAGAGGGTTTGTGAGTGGGGAGGGATTGATAATGGTTTATCAGTGCAAATGGCTGAAGGCATCTTATTCAGCTGAATGAGAGGGGTCTCTTTCAGGACACTTGCTTCAGGGTCCCCATGTCCTGCCCCGTATAATTACTCTGCATTTGACAGTGCCGAATAAAATTGATGCCTTTATGCTGAGATGAGCACAGCTGCATGTTTCCTTATAATGGGGTGCTGTCTGCTTTTTCTGGACTCCGTCTGGGCAGACAGTAGTTCCAGCCCTGGAGAGAGACACTTTCTGACAGGAGGACTCAGATTTGGAGAGAATAATAATGATACTTAGCACTTAGACAGGCGCCTGCCAGCTGAGGGTCATAAATGTTTGAGGTCTCACAACAACATCTGTGTTGTATTCTTATCCCCATTTTACTGATCTAAGGGTGATTCATCACAGCAGAATTTTGGAAGGGGCCCTGCAAAGAACCCACTACTTCAGCCATAAATCTAGCCTTTCCATTTGAAGTCTTCCTTTTGTCTGGTGTCTTTTGGGAATGACCTGTAAATCTCGGCAAGTGTTTCACATGGTGATATAATGAAAGGAATTAAGCAGACTTGTCTGTTTTGTGACAAAGAAACCCACAGAAGTCATTCCTCTGTCATTTTTGTTTTATCATAAATTCTTCCCAGCCTGCAGCATTGCAGCTAGAGGGGTAGGTAATAGGCAAGTAAACTGAGCAGCTTCTTCTCAGAGCTCCTAAATATTGGGATAAAACTGGTGGATTTCCATCAGCCTTTACAGAAGTTTTTTTATGCCCTTTGCCCAGGCTTTTCTACCAAAAATTTGGCTTATCTACCCATTCAGAACTTGCACTTGTAATATATTCTAGAACATTTGATGCATTTACATTTACCACATAACACACAGTTATGTTTACCACATAAAATTGCATAGTTCTTTATTTTCTTTAACTTCAGACTAAAAGGAATTTGTAGGCAGAAGAACTAGTACTCAGTGGTCTCTTGTTTGTCCTAGCTATTGAAGACTAAGGAGTCCAGCCATGGTAAAGGCATTCAAGCGATGTGCTTTGTTTTAATCATTTTTATTCTCTCTCCTTAACTCCCTCCCAGTGCTGTAATGCCTCTGTTATGGCTGGATTCCATAGTTAGTAATAGAGAGAGGGGTTTGCCACTTTTTGTTGCCCATGGCTCAAAAAGGATCTAGAAGAACTGGAAAAGATAACTAGAAGAATGACAGGGTGATATCCCTGATGGGATATAAATCAGCGAGTGTTGGAGTATTCTAGGTAAATGCAACTCTGTGATTGCTCTATCCACATATTCTTTTCTGTGCAACCGGTATGAAAGAAAGGATACTAAACTAAATTATGTTTCTTCTGTTTCTTCTATTAGATAAAGTACATCCTACAGCATGCACTGTACATTGTTTTAGGAGAAAGAATTTCTTAATGTTTTCTTTTCTTTACTTTGTTTATCCAGGCATCTGTGCAGGCCGTGCCATAACCGTGAAAAAGCTAAGGGCCTGGGCAAGTACATCTGCCAGAAGTGCCACTTGATAATTGATGAGCAGCCTCTGATGTTTAGGAATGATTCCTACCATCCAGATCACTTCAACTGCACCCACTGTGGGTATGTTCTCGTATTCTAAACTCTGACAAAAAAGGAGAGAAACAGTACAGTCAGCAGTGCAGTCCTTTCCAAAGCCTAAACCTTCACATTGTTGAACAAACAGAATTTGTGTGAGGAAAAATGAAATTTGGAAAGTCTACAGGGACTTTAGTTTTATTTTGCCATTAAACATTCTTTTACCCTAAACTTGAATGACACTATTTTATACTGAAAATTAATATAGTTCCTTGATGTGAACTTACCTGAAAGGCTGTGTGCAGATTACAGTAATAGTGTTGTCCAAAGATAGCTGTTGCCAAGCTATTAAAAATAGTTTCACTTTGCATTCTTGGACAGAAAAAAGGATGACTTGGTGAGCTGTGTCAGTCTTCTGGCACAGTACTGCCCTAGGCTGGGTAACAGTGCTGAAGAATAAAGTGGCTCAGTGCTGCAAACTGCCAGGATGGTCCTTGAAACTGAGCTGTCCCACTCAAAGATAGCTTGAGTCTTTGCATGACACCTCATTGTTCCATGTAAGTGCCCCTCATATTTCTACCAGAGTATCTAGCTGAAGACATGCTATTCCATCTATGTTTTTTTGTCTGGCAAACTGGGAAAGTGATTTTAGAAAGATGAATTGACAACAACTGTATTTCACTAGCTTAATTTAATGACTCTGCATTTGTAGCATGAATGTCACCAAAGTATATTACCTTTCCAGTTTAGTCTTCCAGAACTTCATCTTGGGCATTAGAGCTTCACTTTGTGTTGTTACTTCAGGGACACGTTTGTGTTTTCAGAAAGGAGCTGACTGCTGAGGCCCGGGAACTGAAGGGAGAACTGTACTGCCTGCCCTGCCACGACAAGATGGGAATCCCCATCTGTGGAGCCTGCCGCAGGCCCATTGAGGGACGAGTGGTCAATGCTCTGGGAAAGCAATGGCATGTTGAGGTGGGGCCTCTCTGAATCTGAAACTTCCTTCAGGAGCCATTTTGGAAGAGGACTAGTGCTAGCTAGTAGACATTCTCTAGTAGCTAGCTGTAGACATTTACATGATCTGCAATATATTAATTCAGACAAAAAAGCATTGCTTAGGTTTCAGTTTGTCTTTACCTTATGTGAGTGAATGAGTACATCAGGGTTATCAGGGTTGCCTAAGAAAGCTATGCCTTCACACCAGTAATAACCTTAATTTTAAAATGCCTGAGCTGCATGGTAAAGATTCTTGCAGAATATGGTTCACTGAGCAGCATTTACTTACTAGGTAATGCACATATTTACTATTATGTACTTAGATATATCCTCTCCAGCCCCAGTTAACAGGTTCATAACAGTGTTAGAATTTGTAACATAGTCAGAGCCAGTGCAATTCTTGCTTTTTAAGCCTGTTCAGCTCCTTGTTTCTGTAACTTTCAGCTGAGTCGTCACAGCTTGTTTGTCAAGTTTTTCAATGATTTATGGCTTTAGTGATTTAAGCCCTGTAGGGCTTGAATTGAGAGAGATGATGCTGCTTATTTGAAGTGCATTCAGACCAACCATGTTTTATGTTCCTGTTTCTCTTTGAAAAAAGCAAGATAATAGTCCACAAGTCTATCAGTATAGACACAAGATGATTGCCCTTGCAGAAGGTCTTCTCCCTGTCTTTAATACACTTCTTAATTTCTATAGTAGACTAAATTTTCCTCCTTTTTTTTTACTTCCATAAATATTTTCGTGTCTGAATTTCATTAAAGCATTAAGGTGTAACAGTTTTAAACTGAAAGAGAGTAGATTTAGGTTAGATATAAGGCAGAAATTCTTCCCTGTGAGGGTGGTGGTGCCCTGGCACAGGTAGCCCAGAGAAGCTGTGGCTGCCCCCTCCCTGGCAGTGTTCAAGGCCAGGTTGGACGGGGCTTTGGGCAACCTGGGCTAGTGGAAGGTGTCCCTGCTCATGGCAGGGGGTTGGGGCTAGAGGGCCTTTAAGGTCTCTTCCAACCCAAACCCAAATTCTATGAGTAAGTGTCTTGTATTGAACCATGATTTGTAACCATAAAAGTTTTTCCCTCGGGATAGAAAAGTCGCTTTGCCTGCCACTGAATGTCTTTTATTCTTTTACAGCATTTTGTTTGTGCCAAATGTGAGAAGCCATTCTTGGGACACCGACACTATGAGAAAAAAGGACTGGCTTATTGTGAAACTCACTATAACCAGGTAAATTCTGCCATCTATACTGCAGGTATTTGCTTTAACTGGCAAACACTGTTTTGCATTTTATATATGCAAAGATATGCAGATTTTGCATAATCTGAATTTGTAGAGGCAATGCAATATTAAGAAATTAGTGAGATTTAACAGAAAAATGAGTTTTTCTTGGTAGATGTGAAAAGTGATGCTGAGAACAGAATTAGAAATGTTTTGGGAATATTGATTTTTCTTTGTGCCATTGACAGAAGAAAACACTGGCCATGGGTTGTGATTAAAATCCTTATAATTCTACTTCAAAAGTATTTTTGTGGACTTCTTTGATAATTGCTTGCTTCCATGGGCCTAAGACAAATATTGTGCTGTCTAAAGCATAAGTAAAATATCTTTCAAAAGCCAATCAAACCCATTTTTTCTGTATGACTCAACAGCTATGAGTTTGGCATTTTCTTCTGTCAGATAAATGAGTCTCTCATAAGAGATAAGTGTTACCATTTGGAAAGTAGCTCTAGGTTTTATTTTGATGTTTATAGGTAAGCATCAGGAGATGTTTGTCTACAGTAAGTATCATACTCTACCAATCCTCTTTTCTCTAAATTGCCACATGTACAGGACTTTAAGATCATTCAACAGTGATAGAGTGTGAGGCATCAACAAAAAAGGTTTTGTAGTATTTAGTGGTATGAGATCCAAAGGGACATGGACTATTTGGCAAGTGTATGAGAAGTTATTCAGAAGATTTAAATCAGTATATTTGGGGGCTACTGCAGTGTCTGGGAATTCTTTGATTGTTAGTATTTAATGTTCACACCAGCTGTGTAATTTGGGGAGCACGAGTAGTCAGTAACATGAGTTCCTGTTCTTATTTCTTTTGCTGTGCAGCTCTTTGGAGATGTCTGCTACAACTGCAGCCATGTGATAGAGGGAGATGGTAAGATTTGTTCTCTCCTTGGTTTGGGTTGCTGTCCTTGTTCTATTTGTTAGTGCAGCTGTTGCAGCCTCACAGTTGCAAGGCACCAGTGTTTCTTTTCACATCTGGCCTCATTTGAATTTGGATACAAATCCGAATTCAAATAATCCGGCAGTTTCCTCTTATTTTGTGCTTTTGCTTTTGCAGTGGTATCAGCTCTTAACAAGGCCTGGTGTGTGAATTGCTTCTCCTGCTCCACCTGCAACATCAAGCTTACACTGAAGTAAGTCAGTGTTTATATTTTGGACCATATGAGACATTTGCCCCTAAGGCAGGGTGTCAGCTTGGGGGAGCCATGAGCCAGTGCCTCTCTGAGGGGCAATATACCTTTTCTCTTTGGGAGCAGGTGCTTAAAATTCCACTGATTTCAGAACTAAAAGGGAGCTGGGACTCCACATCCTCTCTAATTTATTTTTCTTAATTAATCTATTCTGTAAGAAGGTTGGGTAAGCAGAGAACTCATTCAGCAGTACAGAGGGAAGGCTCTAAACTTCAGGCAACTGCCTGTCCTGAAATACCCGCAGCCTCCATATCTCCTTAGTCTGCATGCTCCCCTCAATGGCAGTATTTGCAATCGTGTAGATTATTTTGAAAAAAAATATTATGCTAGTTACCTTGGCTATGTAGAAGGGGAATAGAAAACAAAGCAGTCCTACATTTTTCCTTACTTGGGTTCAAACCCTCATCCTGCTATGCTGGGGTGGCCCCACTGGCCTTGCATATGAAGGAGTTCTAATTCATCACAAAGAGAACCTTTGAAGTGACACTTTCAATCTACAATAATATTATTATTATTATAGACTGTTACATTCAAATATATAGCAAAATCTGTCTTACCCTTATTGAACTAGCAATATAAAGACCCTAGTTCCCTGATAAGAACACAGTCTCTTACATGGACACTTGCATGACAAGATGAGGAAGTGTGTTGCTTTATATGTGCAATAGAACACAAGCAACAGCATTTACATCGGTGCATGGAGACTTGATTTAGTGAAGCATGTAGTTTGCAAATACCATTTTAATAGCCCACTGTTCTTTGTGTTAAAAGGAATAAGTTTGTGGAGTTTGACATGAAGCCTGTATGCAAGAAGTGCTATGAGAAATTCCCTCTGGAGCTGAAGAAACGCCTGAAGAAGTTGTCAGAGCTGGCATCCAAGAAGGCACATCCCAAAGCTCTGGATTTAAACTCTGCCTGAACAAGTCTGTCAGTCTGCTGACTGCACTCTTACAGTCATAAACTGCTGCTCACAGCAGCTGTTGGTTACAGAGGCAGTTACTATGAACAGGAGAAACCAAAGATCAGTAGTACCTTCCCCTGCTTTTGGCAATGTAGCTTGCATCTTGTCTATCCCTTTTCTCAAGCAGTTGTCTATTAACTATGGCAGAAAGAGGAACATGATTTCTGCTTGAGCAGTTTACAGGCTGGTTATTAATGTGCTAATAACAACTTATTCTGCCTTTGTGGAACTGTACACAGTCTTTCCTTCCTTAATTGAACTGTAGTTCTCTCTGTTCCTCTATAGTCTAAGGAATTTGGAAACAGTGGTTTAGTGTAGAGGTGGAAGAAATGTGTGATTTGCTTTTTCAGTTAAAGTATAAAAATTATTTCTTCTTACCCTGGGTGAAGACATTTAATTTTTTTTTTAATATGTAGGCAGATATTCTAGAAGCTGTCAGTCTCTGCTACATGCAAAATGTTCTGGTCTTTCTCCAGCTTCCTACTTGAGCATATACGGATGCTGTACAGTCCTGGTTTGCAGGTTTACCGGGAAAGCCCAAGGACCAATAGTTATGCCATCTGCACTGCCCACTTGTCTGGCTTACATCCAATGTTAAGACAGTTGAAGGAGTTTGCTTTGCTGCTTCCCTCTTCAGTACTAAGGAGATTTCAATTGTCAAGGCCATGTCAGCCTCTTCAGAATAGCTGGGCTTTCCTTAAGGAGGAGGTGGCTGGGGGAAACTGTTTTCTCAGTTTGTTCTCTACTTAATGGGTACTAGGGCTTCTAGTTGTCAACACAAAGCACATCCTATCCACTGGCATAGCTGACATTTCTTGAGGCCATGTGGCTGGAGCCTGGTTATTCCTTTACATGAAGAAGTCGAATAGATAATATGGTACCAATTTAAGCGCTTCAGTTTCCTTGCCCTTCTCACTTTACTTAAAAGATGAGTATATGCTTGTTGAAAGCTTCAGAAAGCCAAATTACATGAAGAGGTTTCTAATATTTACAGTTACAAACTGCAAATGTGGTTTTATGCAGAAAAAAACCCAGAAAGCCTTTTTTTTTAAATTTTCACCCAAAGAAGAGTTTCCCATCACCTTTCTTCATAAGACCTGAGTGTACTTAAAGAGAGGACCTCAGGCATGAATCTGTACATCTTAAGCATATAGTTCTGCCCTGTAGTTTTGCCTGTCACTGGTGAAGTTTCACTGGTCTTACTGTCTCTGCTAGTACAATACAAGGTGCTGAGAAATGTACTGGTTTTGAACATTCTTGATATTTCTTTAGGGGTGAGCCTTCAGCAGTGCTGTTCCTGAGTCCACCTCTGTGTTGTATAATCTCAGTGAGCTTCTGAGACCTCTGGAGGTGTCCCCTGTAATTTCTTGGGTGAACTAAGCTGAGCAGCCTGAAAATCCCTTTCCATGTATAGTTGGAGACTGTGCCAGCCCTTCCATGAGGTGGACAGGATGAAAGGCACTGGAGGACTGCTGTCCCTCGCATGATTGAAATCTTCCAAAAAGTGGCTATTTTGGTAGGTCAAATGGACACAGAAGGTGGGCCTAGGCACCACCCTGCAGCCCCAGGTGAATTAGCTTGCAAGAAGTTAAAGCTTCCTCGCTTCTTGAATGTGTGAGCAGCAACTGGATTGGGGCAATAATCTACCTTAAAATTGTCCTCATTGCCATCACGCTCTGCTCAGAATAAATCTAAACAAAATAGCTAAAGCCTTGATAGTCATTAAGCTGGGGCTACTACCCATGAAACTGCACCAGTGATATCACAGCAGTGGTGGGAAACCCTGGTTAACTGTGTGCAGATAAGAATTCCACATGCAAGACCATGTCTTAGATACTTACTGGCTTTGCTAATTCAGTTTCCTTCAGCTGCTTTGCTTTTTGTTGCTGTGAGTAACCATAAACTTCCACCTGGGGTACACTGCATCCACCACAACACTGATGAGGGTGTAGGCCTAATTTTAACAGTAGAGCTCTTCCATCCTCTTCTGACCAATATGCACTGCAGATTACAGTAAGTGTAGCTGCTCTTGTCATCACTGCTTTAATAGAAAATGTGGCTAGTCACTGTTCTCTCACCAGCCTTTAAATGGTCTTTTAGTTAAAGGCACAAAGAGCAACATGTCTTTTGGTGCAGTAGTATGTGGCCACTGTAAAGACTGGTCTTGTAAGCCTGTTCTTTGGCATTATTTTCACAGCATAAAACACAAGAACTACCGATCTAGGCGCAGTTCAGTATGTTATGCAGATTCTTCTCAGCATAAAGCACTCATGTCTGTTCCTATAATCTTAGTCACCGGCCAGGTCTAATGCTAAATCTGAGCAGCTGTGTGTATCTTCAGCCTTCAGGGAAGATGGTGGAGGAACACGCAGCCACATAGCTACTGGTAAATATGGAAAGACTATGTAATTAGCAGGCAATAGGTAATATTCTTTCTGTGGCCACTCTCAAGTTCAGCAATGGAAAATGCATGCATGTAAAGGTAAATGGAATTACTTTTGTACTGTAAGTCGAGATCTAGTGTGTCCTCTCACTCTGTCTCATGTTAGAAATTCAGTAGACCTGGTAAGCTTCAGTATTCAAAGGACGGTTGGTATAATTGTCTTTGATAAGGTGCTCAGTTCTCTAGGATTTGGATTATGTCCCTATCTTAAGAGCATTTTCCAAAATTAGTGGGGAAGAAAAAACATCATAATCCCATATCTCTATATTAGCAGAAGGTGATGTTCTCTTAATATCTCTTAAATTATTTTTCACAATTATTTTTCTTATACTCTTGCTGCCCATAAGCTGCAATGTGCAGAGTGATAGTAGTGAATATTACTGACATACCTTTTGTGGGACAGGGGAATTGAAGGAGTAGGAGAAATAACTAAATAGTTTAAATAAATGCATCTTTCCCTACTTTGAGTCCACTTCTTAAAAACTAAGTGGAATATAATGCAGTTTTACAGATTCTCCTTAGTGTGTTGATAGGCCGACAGGTTGGGTTTGGTTTTGTTTTGTTTTTTTTTAAAAGATAAAATCCATGTCCAAGTCAGAAATAAGCTGCATGCTTTTTTCCATTGCTGTAAATAGACATGCTGGCCAAATTCATCCTTAGGTATCACACCACTGGAGAGTATAGATTTATATCAAGGTTGAACTTGGCTCAGAAGTCTACACTTACTAAAAGCTGTTGTCTCATTATATACATTTATAGTTTACATTTATATTTATACATACTGAGTTAAAATCACTAATACTCACTGAGTACACTTGAAAATGGTTTTGCTTTTAGAAACCACAGTATGTGAAGCTTGTTGTATTCAAAGTGTATGTTAATCACTTGCAGTTTTTCTTTATGGCAACCTAATATGCTCTCTGGGGTTCACATCCTGGTTTTTATTTTTACAGCAGTCTGTGCAATGTAGGCAAATATTGTTCAACATTCTGTACAGAGAGTTTCTAGATGTCTTGTGTTTTGTATTAGATGATCTGACTGACACTCTTGTAAAAAGTGGTTGGATGGTGAAGAGTAGATTGCAGGCAAACATCTAAAAAGTGTGGTTGTGCTAGTCTGTAAAGCACTAATAAGTGCTGAGGATGGTATAGGCTGTTTAGCAAACACATACAAGGAATGCATATGTCTCTTTTCCGGGTTAAGTGAAAGTGGCCCATCCTGTGGCCAGATCAGGGTTTGATCGCTAGAGTAGGCAATTGGAATTTTACCAAGACTATGACATATCTGGTTATTGGATGAAGAAATTCCCACTGTATTGTCATAGCTGGTGGGTAACTACCATTGGCTGTTAGGCTGGCCCTTCAGTCCTAGTCAAGGTCTGGTGTGACTTGTGTCCCACCCTCTCAACACCTACTGGGCTGCAACCAGCAGCAGAGCAAGGGTGGCAGCCAACAGAGGTCAATCCACTCTTGCCCTGGACTGTGGTAGAAGATGCACACCACGTCAGTCTGGTTGGGAGGGTGGTCACAGCCCAACAGTCCCCCCTTGAGAACGGTCAGGCTTTGCCCAATTTAGCCTGTGGGTGAAGGCCTTGGGTGGTCGATAGGGAATTGATGCCACTACTATGGGTCATCTGGAGTACTGTCAGGTGGTCGGTGATGTCACTTTATAGGGAGGAAGCAGCCGTGATTCAGTCACACTGGGGCAGAGGCCAATTTGTTTACCCCGAAGGGCATCCAGCAGGACCACGTGGAGGTATGACCTCTGCAACTGAGCCCAGCTAGTAACAACAATCCTTTCTTAAGAGAATCATAGTTACTCCCGCTATAAGAATTAGCAGCTACTTGCTTTGGTTCAGGCCATGATGAGCAGTGTGGATTCTGCACCATGTGGAGCTCTCATTTTGTCATACATTACTGTGCTGTCTAATGTGGATTGAAATGTTGTAATACTGTAACTTTTTATGTTCCTATAATAAAGTTAACTGTAACACATTTTAAATCTTCACACAAAAAACAAATGTATAAAAGTGATATATTGTACAGTAAAAAGAAGTTACATTTGCAATGACGAGCCAGAGAGCATTACACCCTCAGCGGAACTCAGGGGTTGCCAAAATCGGATGCACTGTCGTGGTGAATTCACGTTTTGGATCTGTGCTGTTTCTGTGGTGATGTGTGGGTTAATGAGGATGTGCAGAAAGGGATATCATCCCTTTAGAGGCTGTGCTGTACAAATTGTGTCATGTATATAATGAGTAGATAGGATGCTATGATCATTTACAGGCTGTAGTGCATGTTTGGTAGGTTTAGGTTGCATGGATCTAGAGTGAATATTGAAATTTCTTGTTAAAAAGACATCGTGGTTGATTTTCTGCGGTGTTTATTTAAAAAACCAGAAACAGTACAGTTTTGCTGCAAAATTTCTTTTTGTACAGGTGAAGTGTGGACTGCTGCTGACTTACAGCCAGTTAGATCAGACATAGGATGTCAGAACAGCTAGTCATTAGTCTCAAATGTTTCCATTGCCAGCAATGGATGTTATAGCAGGAACATCTGATTGCATGCAAAAGGATCAACTATTCTGACAAGTGTGGCACTCATTTAGATACACAAAGAGAGTGGGGCTCTTCCCTGCCACCCATGTGCAGAACTCCCATGAGCGTTTGAATTTCACACACATCTGAGGGAACAAGAGAACCATTGTGCATACGTTGGCAGATTGGAGAGATCTAGCCGAGCTGCTTTTCCAGCACTGCCAGATCATGTCTCAAGGAACTTGGTGTAAATGCTTTAAGACATGTCCATGTTTCACTGTGAGCAAGGGAGGGCTCGTTGTTGAGGAAGGAGTACTTGTTCTCTGATGGGGTAAACATCTAGGCTTACCACCACCACAGTGCATGTATGCTTTACACGCTCTGAGCACACGCTGGTTCCTATAGGACCAAAGTTGCATGTCTCAGAGGTCTGAGAGATGAACAAGTGCTGAATCAAATGTTACCACTCAAAAGTGCCTGCTAAACAGGAAACAGAAAAGGAGAAATTAAACCTATTATTCTTGTCTCACGAACGAATGTCTGCATAACTCCAAGCTGATAACATTTTCATAGAGCAGAAAACTCTCTTTTCAACAGCTGTCTGCTAGACTGAGTTCTTTGATTCTGATTTGCACTGAATAGCACATCTGTAACTTGAAATAAGAGCAACTCAGTAGAAGTAATGGACACAAAATCCAGACTAATTTCAGAGTTTGTTTATGCTTAGTAGAAACTGCATAGAAAGGAGTTAGTTTCCAAGTGCATTATAAAATATGGAGGAAAGAAAACTTTTAATTTAACCAAGGCAATGGTAAACCAGTGGCCAGCTTGCTAATTTAGCAGCACACAGGAATGACAGTTATATTCTGACAGTAACTGGCTGTCAGTCTGCTGTAACTTGCAGCACATAACCTAGTGATAAAAGAATGAAAACCAGCACCTTACCTTTCAGGGTGTCCAGTTAGCCTTTAGTAGTAGGATATTTCTCCACTCTTAAAATTTTCAACAGGAGGAAAAAATAACTACCTTTATTTTCAAAGACTCGAGGAGTTTATGTTTTTGGTAAGAGCATATACAATAAGGGGACATTTTTCTTTCCAAATGCAAGACAATTGTTATTGTGCGTCTCTCTTTAAGAATGAAGGATATCTAACGTATCAGCAGAGGCTCTCATATCAGGGTTCCTCCACCCCCTGCACTCATATTACATTAATATCCAGCTAAACTTTCTCTAGATCCTACATTTGGATTGAATTCTTATACTACACCTAAGACAGACAAGTGTTACAAATATTTGAAAGCGCATGCTCACTTGAGCTTCCCTTGCAACGTGTCAACAACACAGTTCATTCAGTGTGTGATCAGAAGACTGATCATCAAGGTTAATATTTTTAATATGGCATTTCTTCTGGGAGATTAGATTACAGGTAGTTTGGCACAGGCACTGGTCATGGGTTCTATTTTCGCTCTCAGGCTGAGAGTGTCTTTTGCTTGTTTACAGCATTCATGAGCAGGCGTACATAGGATGTTAACAGGTCATCCATTTTGTAACCCTGTCAGAAAAGAAAAAAGTCTTAAGTCTCTCAAAGAGTTCCAGATGCAAAAAGAACTCATTTCCTTCCTGTTTTATCTTCTTCTTAGGTTCTTTCCTGCATGGGCATCTCCTCTTCCAACAGCTATCACTGTTTTGATTTATCTATTCTTCCCTCTGCTCTTCCCTTCATAGATTTACAAAACTACAGAGCATAGCTCTACTGTCTCCTTGTCATTGTATAGATTGACATCTTGTACTTAGGAATCCAAGTTTTTCTGTGAGAGAAGTTAGGCCTTAAATGTTTTTATGTTGTCTTTACAAATTTACCTTTAAATATCACCACAGTGATGCTTGTCTGAGTCTATGGGCAATCTGAAACCAATTCTTAAAAGGTGGTGCCACTCACTGAAAAGTGCAAAATCTTACAAGGATGGCGTTAGTGCATGGAAGGATCAAACCATGCAAGGCAAAAAGCCTCTTACATAGTTTATGGGTAAGTGCAGTCTTAATGTCTCGGATAGATAGAATTTTGATGTATGGGAAGAGGCATATATCTTTGTGTCAGATGGCATTATATAGCCCTGAGCCAGTTTTAAGCTGCAATTTTATTGACATAGCAGTGAATGCTTTTTGAATCTGCACTGGTTTTAACATCTGTTTTGGCGCCATCGTTTTGTAGAAATTCTGCATGTAAAGGAAAAATTGGGAGTTTCTTGTGTATAAGTTGACAAAACTCACCAGAGATGTCTCACATAAGATCCGGCTTCCTCGTACCAGGTTCCCTATTGTCATGTGAAAGTATGTACTCCCACTGCTCCAATTGGAGATTTTATTGAAGGGGTAGACTGTTAAAATATCCTGTAAAGGGAAACAAACTGAACTATAGAACATTTCTCAAATGAAAATGGGCTGTTACATAAGAAAGCCTGCAGAGCCAGAGCATTTTTCTTTCCCACTTCATTTATAAACACAGTGGATCAAGGTAAGTCTTGCATCCAGACTAGTGGTGTATTGTATTTTCACCCAGCAGGTGCATCTTAATCACTGTAATGAGACTTCCTTTCATTATATATTGATCTTTGCTGTAGCACACCAGCTTTATTTTTACAGTAATCTAAAACTCACTGGATAGTTGTTTTCTTAATTAAAAGCAAATAGTGATATTCGTAAAGGCTTTTGCCTGGGAACTTGGTAAGGCCAGACTGTTTGGATTAGAGAGCTGGTAAACACTGTCATTCGATTTGATCTTTTAGTCAGCTTGGGTTTCCTGCAAAGCATTTTTCTGAAGCAGGTTCCCTAGGTCACTGTCCATCCACTGGCCTGATCTTACCACTTTGTCCAGGTCCATCACAATTACCATTTCTTTTTTCAGAGATGCTCTACACTGTTTCCACTGTGGAAACTGCAAAGAAGTGATTTGACGCAGTAACATCTTCAGTTTCACACACAGAATGAATAGAGGGACTCTATTCTCCCCTATCATTCAGGGAAAAGGTCCTGATGCTGTCCCTAAATTAGTACATTCAATTAAATCCTTCCTTAGACTCTTGAGAAGCAACTGTTACCTTTGTCTTCTGATGTATCAGTGAGACTCCCTGCTTGTTGATTGCAATCAGCACAATCTCTGGGAAATTTGGCTCCGAGGTTTGCTATAAGTGAGTAACAGAGTAAGAAAAAAGAAAATGAAGAAATTATCTGTATCTGGTGCATAGTGACCTGTAATGGTGTCCAGTGCTGCTTGTTCTTTTTACCGAATAAACACTGAAGCATAAAGTTTGTTGATATCATGTAATTGCTAAGGATAACTTCTTTGGACATACATAGATGACTTGAGCGGCTGCTACATAAAAGCAGAATCAGGTCCCTTGTTTTCTAGGCTATCTGGTAATAGGCTTAACAGTTGGTTGCAAACCAATTAAGAGCCTAGCAAGGAGAAATTAAAGGTAGCAAGTGGGAAATTATTCCTGGAGGTGTCTGTTGCAGAATGAGAAGATTAGTGCAGTTCTGTTCTGAGGGAAGAGTCCCTGGAGATACAAGATTTGGCAGCATTTTGTTGTGGAGAACAATGACAGGACAGTATTTAGGTAACTAAAAGCCCCCTACTACAACTGCTACATATTTGTAATATTAGGTGTTACAGCTGGAACAACAACATAGCCAGTAAATAACAGACATAGTCTAGAATGGATAAAGAAAACCCTCTCCCTGCTTTCAAGGAACTGAGTTTTCCTCAGTGGATGATGGGAATTCAGCTTTACAATGTATTCTCACTTACACAGGTATGGAATTAGTCAGTCCGTATCCCCCAGTGCTGATTTACTACCAAAGCCATTAGTACAGGCCTTTAAACCTACCTTCACCTCAAAGAAGGCTGATCCAAACGTTGGCCACCGGTGTATCATTTTCAAGAAGGCAATCTTGGCCTCATCCACAGTTTTTCCTTCATGTTTACTATATGCTGCAATAATGCTCTGTTCAGAAAAAAATTATACAGAGCCTATTCAGTTGGAGACAGGCAGGTTTGCAGTGTCCAGCATTAGCACTACAGACAACATCAGATCATCACCAAGATCAGTCTTTTGCCCACAGCTACAGAAAACTGAAAATGAAAATAGCCTGCTGTGCCATGGGGCAAGGCGGAGCCAGAACCTCCCCAGTGTTCCTTACTAATGAGTTGGGTGAAGGAAGTCCAGGAGCCCAAGGGAATGGATTTCAGGGCAGAAGGGCAATACAGGATGAAAAAAAATTTCAGAAAGCCCAGTGTTCAACTCCCACAGACATGTATCACATTTACTGCTGAAACACGTAGGGTGAATTTTCCCTCTGCATTTGAAATAGCGTTCTGCGTCTTCCTCAGTGGACTAAGTGATAGGTACCTGCTGAAACTTCCTTGCCTTTTGGTGGATAAAAGAGCCTTTTTGCTGTGAGTAGCATCCACATGGTGCAAGGTGACTGATTTGCTGGCCAAACTATGAAATACTTAGGACACATCTTTTTCTCTACCAGATCCTCCTAGTCCCATCACTGACTTTCCTATCTCTGACTAATCTTCTGGGCACTGAAAATAGATTAGTATCTTCAAGAAAGATGCACATCCCAAATCAGTCATTCAGGCCTGCAGATATCTTTCAGAGCTTTGGTAGAGAGGATACAAAATCTGGATTGTAAGAGGCAAAACAGCAACATCCCATAGTATCCCTCCATAGTGCTTTCAAAGACTGTCAGATCAAAAATGTAGTGTGACTCAAAATCTTCTCTCATAAAGCTTAGTGGAAGTAGTATGATTAATGGAAGCTGATGTTCTTACCTTCTTCCACTCATCTAGTGAGATAGCTCGGAGCAGGTTGTCTGGCACCAGCTCCTTCAGGATTTTGGGGATAGTTGCCAGCTGTGTGCGGTCATTGTTGAAGCGCACTTTATAAATGAGCCCTGCCAGCTGGACAGCCTCATCCTTGGAACACTTGTGGTAGCCTCGGAGGTACTTCGGCAACTCCTGGAAGAGACCAGCTCTGAATCCGGACAGAATGGGCTGAAGCAAACACTGACTTACACATTCTAGATCAGTGAGGTCAGGATGTGAGTCTTGCCAAACACAGTCCAAGGACATCCAGAGAACTTTTAACTCCTGGAGGTTCTCTGGATGATCTTTAAAGGTCCTTTCCAACCCAAACCTTTCTATGGTTCTTCATACAATTGTGGAGCAAGACATGCACCTCCAGGGAACAATAAGGGAGCTCTCTACCTAACAGAAGCAATATAGCTCAGGTGAGAGCACTGTGAGAAATAAATCTGCTCCCGAGGCTGAGCAGTGCCCTCCAGATGCATTCCTCTGGAGGTTCTGTAATGCAGGTCTTGGGGAGGGAGATGGTGATACTCCAGCAGGCCTACTTTCTCAGGAGTATTGCTTGGATCACATTGCCTGCCTTTATGCTTTAGGGGGCTGGTTACCTGGTGGTAATGAAAAATGCAGTCAGCCTTCATGTCCTTCCCAGGAGTTACATTCAGCCACAGCTTTCTCATGAAGTACACGTCATAAGCCACAGACACAGCCCCTAAGGAAATAACATCTTTTCAGTATTCTCTGTATCACTGTAGAGTTCTGCAGATTTAAATGGCTCGTGAGTTTCTTCAGAAATCTATTTCTGGTTTTAATAGTAACAAACAAAATTACTAACAGAATAAGTACAAAAGGCCATTTTAGATGACCAAAAAAGTGATTAGTTGTCAATTCCTGGACAGTGATCATGCAGTGATGTAAAGTGCAGGCTCTTCAGAGATGCAGGAAGGAGCTGAGGATGCCTGCAATAAAAATGTTTGTTATTTCTTGGTGCTCATGACAGCTGCCTGCCAACGTGCAGCACACCTGAATTCTGTTACACTGATGCAGGTACATTCCCTGATGGCTGTGTTTACAAAATGAACTGTGAATTAGCGCACCCACATCTTTACGCAGTGATTTTCAGGACTCCTAGCATCTGCATCAGCTGTGGGGAGAAGAGGGAAGTTAGAATGTCTTAGATACGTAGAGAGTGCTTCAGGAAGCTAAACCTCAACTGTCCTGAAATAAGCAAAGGTCAGGATAAATCAATGCAAAATTTGAGTGGAGTTTGAGTTTGATGTAGATTCCAAAATATAAGTTATACGTGGGAGTGAAATACAAAGAATTGCTGTCATTAATGTTGTATTAGTATATTCTTACAAGTGTTCACCTGACAATACAACTTGTGTTTTGGTATCACCAGGTAATAATCTAGACAGCAGTTGTCTAACAATGCAAGGAATGGGAGTGACACTGTAAAGAACCTATTTACATGTGTTGACTGATACCTGATACGGCAATGCATGAGCCTTGGACTGTAAAGAGGATCAACCTATCCAACTTGAGTGCATCCAGCTGTGTGTTCTGGATGCAACAGGTCAAAAAGTCTTTGGTACCAATTTAAAATTTCTGAAGAGATTCCACTACAAAGATGTTGTGGTGTTTCCGATAGCCAGTGCTTGGGTGCATCAGGTCACTGGATCTTACTGTTGGTGCAGGCAATAACTGTGATATACAAACAAAAATGATATTATATAAGGCTCTGCCACACACTTCCCAAGATGGAGTAAATCCTACTGGATAAATTTGCTGCTTCTCCAGTTCAACACAGCATCTCATGCACCTTCTTGTCAGGCTGGCATTCTCCTTACCATCTTTCCCTGGTTTGTTCCTTCTGTTCCAGTCTGTCACCTGCCTTAGTGAGTCAAAGAAGTAGTCTGCTTCATTCTGACTGATCACCTGGAAGAAGCCAAGCAATGTAGGGGGGAAAGGAGAGATTAGCAGATCATATACAATGCTGCCTGTGCCAACATACCCAAGTATCAGGCTGAATTTTCTTTCCCTGTCTACAGTGAGAGGCCACAATTACATCAGGAAAGAGGCAAGGGGAAGTAGAGAAACAGGAGAAGGAAAACTCAAATGATTTACATTTCATATGGGGATTTTTACTGCATTTTTCTTTCCAACCTGCTTATTGAAGTCAAGCTGAAGATGCCTACCTTATTCTTAGCCATCTCCTCTTTGTGAAATAATTGGCACGTACTGGATTCCTCTCTTCAGGAACACAGCACATCAGAACCTGCCTGTGCTGAACCCAGTGCTGCTTTTCTCTTATCACAGTTCCAGAGAGAAGGGACCTCACAGTGAGGCAGCCAACCCAAGCTTCAGCTCAGGCAAGGCAAGCTTCTGAGAAACTAGAGAGCAGTCAGCTGGTGCTGGTCAGCCACTGCTGCCCCATAATACTAGTGGGCACTGTACATGTGCAGCATCTCCTCGGCAAAGCCTGAGCAGGAAAGGGCTGAATCCAGCAGTATGCAACACACAATTTGCTACCCTCCCGGCAGCTGCAAGAAAGCCTGCGTCTTCTCAGCTTTTAGTCCACCTGTGTACCAGTTGACCAAAAGAAACTCTGCATCTCCACCCTTTAAGAGTCGGAAAATAATTGTCAGGTGCTAAAAGTCTGAGTCTAGGTTGTATCCCCTCAGTAAGACAGAAGCAGTACCTTCCTGCTCTGTTGCTTGGCTTTAGATATGGTTGTTTAGGTGGTCTGGTAAAAGAGGAAGAGAGGAGGGGGGACTCTGGTTACCCTGCCATAGTCAAGAAGAGTTACCTTGTCTGCAATCTTCACAAAGAGGCTGAAACCTTCCCAGGAACTCAGCTGCAATTTGGAAGCAATTTTCTGACACAGAGTCCGGATTTTGGTGTTTGTTCCCACATCAAATGTCTATGAGATGACAAGACTCTTGTTACACAAAGAGGAAGAAATGAGAATGCTGAATGTCTTGAAATGTGCTCCTGCACAAACACCTCATGGCTAGGAAAAGAAGTAAGTTCTTACCTGTTCTGTTTCATTGGGGAAGCAAATCTTGTGTGAGATCTTAGTGTTGTTCTGTAAGATGGCCTCAACCTCCACGGGATGAGGTGCCCACTTCCTGGAGCCACTCCTGGAAAATACCACCACCATCGTAAGAGAGATCTTTGAGGGGTTGAACAGCATTCCATCCGAACAACAGACTCTAAAACTAGCACTGTGCAACGGGGTGGGCTCCAATGGTCATTCACCCCAGTGCAAATTCAGTGTATTAACAAGAAATTGAGAGTCTTATTGGCATGTATGTTAAAAGTCTGTTCTACTCTGCAAGGAGGTTGCATGAATAAGGCACCTTCCTAGCCAGTACCGTTACCCCTTCTATGTATACAGCAACATTTTTCCTTACTGAAGCATGCAGAAAGTAGCCACAAGGAGAAATAAATTTTATTTAATTGTGGCATCAGCAAAAATATCAGATACAAAACGAGTTACAGCTCAGGAGACAAGTACCAGAAAAGTTTAGAGGGCCACTTAGAGGCATTACATTTTATGTAAGAACTGGCACGTAATCACTGACTCAAGAGGTGCTTAAGCTGTACAGTCCCAGTTCTTAGAAATTATACCTCAGAGCAGAGCTGCCTTTTAAAGCAAAGGACCTATCCCTGAAGTCTGAGTCATGCAAAAACCTTGATACAGTTAAACTGAGGACAAATCTAGCACGTTGCCTTCTGGGACTGTCATTTCCTGCCCTCGGTGGCACAGAGCAGGCTGTTTGGAGATTGTGTACACTGTAGTTTATGGGCCAAACTCCTTTCTCACACTGGGCCACTCTCTCAGGAAGAGAGCTTAGTTTGGCATACAGCTTTAGTTGTGTGGATTTGAAAACTAATTTTTTTTTCCAAGAAATAAAGTAGCAGTTCCATTTGAAGAATGAAAACCTGAGTGTAACCAAGTTGAACAGCATGTGCTTGGTATACTGTGCAGGCACTCTAAGGAGTGTGGACCTGCCCTTGCCCTACAGTCATCTGTTCCTGGACTTGCAGCAGAGGGAGGCCCTAGGAGACCAAGGAAAGGCAGCAGCTTGGCTGGAGGCACAGGGCCATCTCTCCTTGCAGCCTCCACGAGCAATTCATTGCCAAGGCAAGATCTGCTTAACACCATCAGGGTGCTTGCTGGTTGCCTGGCCAGCAGTCTTGGGATGGAGCTGTAAAGCTGTTCATGGAGTAAAAGGTGTACCCAAGGGCTCAGTTGGCTTCCACTCCACATATTGTAAGTCAGTCCTTTGAGCTGCCTGCTCTCCCCTTTCCAAAGACAGCAGGTTACTTACAGGGACAAGTTGGACTAGATAATTGTGGTAGGTCCCTTCCAAATGAGCTGTTCTCTATTCTATTCTATTCTATTCTATTCTATTCTATTCTATTCTATTCTATTCTATTCTATTCTATTCTATTCTATTCTATTCTGCAGGTGTAGGTTTAATTTTATGAAAATAAATACTCTTATAAAACAACATTTGTCTTTGTTCCTCTTCCCATCCCCATGGCTCCTGATCTGGGGCAGTTTAGCAGATAAAATTCTCCTCTCAGACAGCCCATTCTGCTTTCCCCTCCCTGTTTCCCCACTCTAAAGAAGCTCTGTAC
Source organism: Athene cunicularia (assembly GCF_003259725.1). Lineage (NCBI taxonomy): Eukaryota > Metazoa > Chordata > Aves > Strigiformes > Strigidae > Athene > Athene cunicularia. Next base: position 3,365,353 of record NW_020799111.1, on the reverse strand, counting down.
AGCTCAATGGGGCTTAGAGCATGAATAGCACATAATACAGGGAGGCAGGAAATTTTCAGTCTTCTCCATAGAAAAAACAATGAATAGCATTCCTCGCCATGAATTCTTCAGGCACTTCAAAGGCGAGTTCAATGCGCAGTGACATTTCCCCAGCAGTGCAAGAGGGACAGCCACTGTGTTAGCAGCATTCCCCTTGAGCCTGACCCACAGGACTCACAGACCAAATGCAGGGCCCAGCCTAAGAGAAGGGGGAGGATGGAGGAGCTGGAGGGAAAAATCGTTGGGCAGTTTCTTTAGTGAAGAGGTCTGTGGCAGGCAGGTGGTAACTCACAGCAGCATCAAAAGAGAGAAGGCTGGGGTTAACCTTGATGCCAAAGCACTGAATTCTCAGCGTCAAGCTGGATAATTCCAGTGCCTGGAGGAATCTAGGGAAACCTTCCCTCTACAGTTCAGTTCAACCTTCCTGAAATCCTCATAGCTCTTCCACTCTCTCTGGTTGTGGCATGTTCACAACAGCAACAAGTCCTTCTGACGCCCAGGAAGCACTGTGCTTTGGAGGGCTTGTTGCTCCAGCCCTCCCCAGGACTGGGGTAATGCCTACTGGACTGAGGAGTAGCCTTGCTGTGAGCAGCCATGGAAGTGTCAGGATTTTGCTCATTTGGGTTTCTTCAAAGAATAGGAATGGATTGTGTTGATCTCTCTTCCCAGCATGGATCTGCTTTGCTGCACCATCAGAAAACCAACAGGGCCCCATTAGTGCTCTGCAGATGTCAGTGACTTCAGTGGTGCCACCCCACTATAAGTAAAACCTAGTATTTTTAGCTGCATATGTGCAACTCTGTGCTACTGAGATTCATCAAATTCAAGACTAATCCTCAGGCACATGTAAGGGGGACAAGAACATGCTGCCTCACTAAAGGAAAGCAAGGCCAGGACCTCATCAGTGACAACACAGGATTACATTTCAAGCTGCATACCCTTTCGGATGTTTGAAATACCCAGCTCTGGGAGTCAAAGGATTATGTGTGATGCTGAACTTTTAAAGATGTTGCTAGCTCTGAGAAAGAAAAAAGTGAAACTGTGACATAGACCTCTCTTAGCAGTTCAAAGTTCATAAGAATAATGATCACTTTAAAAGAAAGGATGTAAAGAGAGGAAGGAAAGCAAGAGTGTCAATGTTTTTAGCCCATGTGCTTTTTGGCACCTGATTCATGATTTTTGAACACTTTGAGCTGGCTATATGCTGGATCATTTACCTCATCACTGTCTGAATCCTCCGACTGCACTCCAGGGCCAGTCTTTCTTTCTGACGTGTCTCCATGAACTTCTGGGCATGTTTCAGCAGTGACTTGCTGGGTGGGAACAGGCCAGTGCAGAGCCAAAGGAGCTGCCAGCCCTTGGTCATGCTGTACCTGTGAACACAAAGCAAATGGTTCTGTTACAGCTACATATAATTCTTTGTTTGACCACAACTACAGGGAAGAGAAACACCCTCCCATTATGGGATGTTGTGACATTCAGCAGAGAGCTATAAATCAACAGAGCCTTCACCCAGGATGTGGCAGCTGTTTTCTGTGCAACTACCACAGCCCGCCCGTATGCAAGGACAATGCGAAATCCTGGCTGATAAATATTCATGATGGTTGCAAATCTCATGAATAAACATAAGTTCCACTTTAGCGGTCATCTTGGCAGCAGTGATCCTGGTGCCATCCTCTTGGAAAGCCACTGCCAATTTGCTGTTCAAGCTCACGTGTATTTGGCTTGTGCTTTATCAGCTGTTTGTATTCACACCCCCTCCGTGCTACCCGGCTTTGCTCAGGGCACAAGCACTTTGCATGCGATTGACTTTCCCTTACACACGCTCCTGCTCTGAAAAATAAGCATGTAGAAGGCATTGTGTAATGAGGTAGTTACAGTTCTTAAAACACTCCAGATCAAGCTTCTACAATTTTCAGACAGAAAGCCAGTTCTTCCAGCCTCTGGACCCATGAAATCTGTCAGTGAAAGTTCTTCTGCCATCTCACCCTCACCAGTCCAAAGGCTCTGCAGCCAGGAGGTGGTCAGCCCCTCTACCTTCCAGGCCAGGAGCAGAACACGCTTCAGCTGCATCCCAGGGATTGCTCTGAAATGCTGAATGGTGTGAAGTGGTTTTGGTTGGGAAAGTGAGCAGGTCTGCCCCTGAATGGGCACCAGGCTCTGCTGAATAAAGAGGTCCTGGACATTTACTTTCCAAATTTTGCAGATGAAGACACACTATTTTAATCCCGTTTATACTCAATAGATTAGTTGTGTTTGCGTCTGTGTGAGAGAGGGACATGGTCCACAGTGCAGTAACCTGGAAAGGATGAAAGATTTGTTGCTCTGGCTGTTCTAATGAAAGTATATGGAAATAGCCACATTTCAAGCACTGTTTTTTCCACATCAGTGATCTCTCTCAAAGCGGTGACTAAATTGGTAGAGTACATCAGGCATGGCACTGGCACCATGGTTACAGACTATGCATTAAACAGCCTTTAAGATTTACTGCAGGCAAGGAAACTTACCATTTAATAGTTACATACATGGTAAAAGTTCCACTAAGTTTAAGATTTGTGGAACAGTAAGAAAGAAAATGCACAAATAGAAGCTCCTTCTCTAACTTTTGCAGTGACACAATGAAACAGACAAACGATTTTGTTAATAATTACTATTATTTTAAACTTCTTTTTGCAATTCAGTTCCCCTGGAAGTAGGTCAAATTATCATTTTACGAGTGGAGAGGAAAACTCCAGCCTGTTTCAGAGACTTCTGCATGGACAAGGGCCTGTGTAACCAATCTGTTCTAAAAGGCAGTTGTGTAACCTAATTAATATTGCTACTTAAAAGTATTCACGGGTGGCAAAAGATCTAGTGTGCTTCTAGGAGGGAAATACTGTCACTGGGAAATTTAAAACAAGCGGAGGGCTGGCAGAGCTGTCACTGAGAGCATGCACCAACTCTATGCAGTGCCATATTTTCTCCAGACTGCCTTGGGAATAAGAGGGCTTCAGTAACCCCTTGCCTGCCTCACACCGTGCTGCACAGAGACCAGCACTGAATGCTGATGGGAGCAAAGCAGCAGCTCAAGGGAGATGAGTAATGCTCCTGCTCTGTGGCCTCTCACTGCCCGTCAGCGGTCCTGAGTGCTCCGCAAGAGTGAGCCCCACAGCACTGCTGGGAAAATGGGGGGAGGGAGGGAAGGTGTCACTCCAACATTCCCCTCTGCTCCTGCCCCATCACAAGCATAGCAGGAGTTCCTGATCGCCACCTGCACTTGAGCCCTGGCTCTGCAGAGTGTTTGCACCCAGGTGAGTACCTGTTTCTATTCTCAGTCAGTTGCTTCATAATCTGACAGTAGATCTCATCCCGCAGAACCTCCTCCTGGATAGCTGCTACAAATATCTGGTCAGTGACTTCCACAGAGGAGTGTGTCTGTTTTGAGGGATAGTCTCCCATGAATTTCATGATGGGTGAATGTGGCGTTAAGGACAAAAGCAGGCCAATTTTAGAAGGTAAACGGGAAGACTCACCTGGATCCTAACATGTTAGTGACTCTGTTGATGTCTATGTGGCAAATACTGAGAGGAGGGTCTGGAATATATCCCCTGCCTATCCCCTACCCCTTTCCCTATGCAGCAGTCACTACTTGGCTGCGATTTGTACTCTATTAGCTGCTTGCTCTGGACATATGCAGTAAATGTCACTCACTCCCTAAAGTCACATTCCAGTTAAGTGAGCCATCAGGAGTTGTGGAGCACTGGGAGGGAAGAGGAACCTTTCCTCTGCAGACAAGGGAAACAGAGTTGATACCCCCCCACACTGATATAAATGTATCCCCTGTAATGTGAATGCAGTATTATCTCAATGCAGGTGAGTTTAGTGGGGATAACTAGCTCTTCCTTCCCCTGAGTGTTCTGGGGTCCCAAAGAGCAGAGTGAAAGGATATCAATGAAGGCCTGGCAGGCCAAATCCCGAAGATCAGGGTCAGTGCATGCTCTCTTCAGCAAGGGCTGTTTCAAGGGCTCCTTAGAGTGTGCCCACAGTTGACTGCGCCCACGGGATTTCTGGAGAACAGTTTTGCTGATTGATTCCTTCTCAGGAGTCCTGAAGGAAGACAAGTGCAGACAATACAAAATTGCTGGATCAGTATTGCTATGAACACAGGAGGTCATTATCACAAAGACTTATCTCTAGACATGTTCTTTCCCAAGACAGTGATCTCCTATCTCCTTTGATTATGCAGGTCAACAAGAACAGGAAAATGTAGTTTCCTGTAGATCCAGAAGGGAGAAGGCTTGCAAAAGAAAAGAGGTTTTAGAAGACTAATTTTTCCCTTATTCTCCAAGGCCTGAAATGTTGTGCATCCTCACTAGCTGGTAATTGCTGAAGAAGGGGTGAGAAGTAAGAATAGGGCCTGCTGTAAAGAAATAAGTGCAGCTGAGGTTCTCCTACCCTTCTCTTTGCATTTCTGCAGACAAAAGATACAAGTAGGCCATGTGCCAGAATCTCTGCACATCCAAGGTCACAATTACAGGAAACAAAGAGAAGAAACCCAATCAGAAATGGGAGATGCTAGTTATATCCTAGACTTTAAGGATCACAGAAGATCAACAAGAACTTTTCTAGGGCACACACTACAGAGAGAGCTTCACCTGAAGTGTTCATAGGAGAACTCCTCCAGGGTGTAAGGCTTTACTTCGAGATCCTCTTCATCAGGTTCATCCATGTAGGAGTTCTGTGAAGCTGTCCTCCTCTGGTCTGGAGACATCATTAACAAACTCTGGAATGACATAGCCATGTAGAGATGTCACACAGGCACAGGTTTCTGCACAGATTGTCAGGTGTTACTCAGCATATATGCACAGATGGTGTACACTAAACTTGAGTACTCTGTGCTGCAGGAGACCTTCTGTCCCCTAAGCAGCATCTTCAGAGACTCAAGAAAGACTTGGAAACAGTTGACTCAAGGAAGTAATTTCCAGAGACCCAATAGTAGTGGCCATCAAAATCTATGTGATTATCCAAAGCACAACACTTACTAAAACCACGTCTGCTTATCACGATTGTGGTTTTCCCCCACTTTTTCAGTTTTTTACTTGTTAGCACAGTATCTGATATACTAAATCTCCAAAACTGAAGACAAAATTGTTAGCAGAGAAACCTTGACTCCCTCAAAGATCATATTCTTTTAAAGTAACCTGCTGTACGTAGAGCTTCCCTTGAGACATAATGGATGATCACCAGTCAAGCCCAGTGCAAATGCAGAAAAATTCAACTGCAGAGCCATTTCCATTAATTGCTATCAATTCCATGCACTGAAGTCCCTAACAGTGAATGGACTGGTTTTTTTTGAAAGTCACTGCTTTTGTGTAACTACAGCCTTCTCCTTAGAGTTTGGGCTAGGTTTAGTTTTGTTTTCAGACAGGATAGAATGAAATGCTTTGCTTGAATGGGACTTGTCTGACTTTGGAGGAACAATTAACTTCCAGTTATAAATTTAATCATATTTAACACTGTTATTATCATTTATCTTCCAGTATCTTCAAAGAGAGTGCTCAGCTTTTCTTACCAGCACTTGGCTAGAGGGTTTTGTGAGGGAAGGAATGATGTAGATCTCTTCCAAAAATACATTCCCTGTTTTGCTTGTCCTTTCATTCTGGGCACAGATCCAGCCAGAGTTTGCATCCAGCCTTTTGTCTTCAGTGAAGATTAGCAAGTCTCCCTTCTTGAAGGACAGGATGGCAGGGTCTTCTGGAAGAGAGAATAAGGGAGTAGTGTTCAGGCTTGACAGTCCAAGAAAATGCAAAGAGACTGCAATGTGAAAGACAAGGGAATTGTATTTTGAAGGCCTGAATTCAATTAGCAATAGAAAGTGATTTGTGTAAATATGGCTAATTATCCAGTAACACTTCAGAGAAATCACTTAAGTTTCCTCTAACAGCCTGATTTTGATCCACTGAGGGCAATGGCAAAAGTCTGTTTGATTCAAATGGATGTTGACTTTGTGTCTAGAACTGGCAGCAAAGCATGGAAAGAAACTCAGTAGTTGTAAGTAGAATAAATCAGTGCTTACATTTTAATGCCCTCTTGTCTGTTCCAGCCAACTACATTCCACAGAAAATTCCAGATTAACATCTCTGTGAAATGTTTCTGGAAAGTATTTCCAGGGACCCTAGATGCAAATTCCTACTATAAGCAGGCTGAGTTGTTGGACACTTTACTATCTAAATAAAATATGCAAAGAAGTAGACAGAGGAAGGAAATCTAATCTGTATGCAAAGGTACTGAATCACATTGTCTTATGCTTTGTATTGCTGTGCTGATCACTATGCATCCCTCCTGGAGCAAAGGGACTCTTGCTGAAGTTCTCCCTCTTCTCTTTGGGCTCTTTCAAACAAGTGCTGTGGATTCTCTCAAGATTTCTTCTCTACCCTGTAGAAAAGTTCTCAGACTTACCTTGAGATTTTTTCTCATGCATTGCCACAGCGAACCGTGATCTCTTCTTCAGTCCTTCCAGGAACATGACCACCAGTTCAGCAATGACAACACTGTTGACAGATGTCAGGACAAACTCCTCGGCACGAAGTGTGATGAGAGTGCAGCTCTGTCCAAATGACTTCACTGCCCTATGTGTTATTGAATAGTTTGTTACTGAGGCATCTGAGAAACTCACAGACTCATCTGCAATCACAGCCAAGGAACCTACAGCTCCTTACAGCGAGTATTGGTTGTTCTTAATCTGACTTCTCATGAGTTGGCAGGTGTGAAGGACTGAAGTGGTTCAGGTTCACTCTGTACTCCACCATGTTTTGTACAAAAGTGCTTCACTATCGACAAAAGAACACCCTTCTTTTGGAGTAACTGAAAAGAACACCCTTCTTTTGGAGTAACTGAAAAGAACACCCTTCTTTTGGAGTAACTGAACCCTTCTTTTGGAGTAACTGGGCAACTAAATCTGTGACAGTCCTCAATGAGGCATTTTTTGTGTATGTAAGACCCTATTCTCTGAGGATGTGTGCCCTGAGCAAGCCAAGGGTTACCTTCTTTCCCTCAGTTACCTTGTTCAGGTCCATCACACTGGAGATATATACAAACTCCCAGCATGTATAACAGACAATGGCTTAACTATGTTCGTTATTTGGGCCATTCTTGATGCACGTCTATGCTTCCTTACACCTTTCTGACTGAGCAGGATCACCTTTCCTTCCACCATCTGGGAAGATTAAGCCATTTCAGTATTTTCTTTACAGGCTGCTCAGAACTTATCTCTTTCTGTTTCCCAGACCTAGGCTAAGCCACCTTTTCAGGCTCAGATCAAATCACTAGGAGGACGGCAGAGAAAGTATATCTCCCTCCTACATGGAATATCCTTTCTGAGTATGAGCAGAGTTGCCTTCTTCAGATCTTGTATTTCTGAGGCACTCACCTGTTGGTGTGGATGCCAGTTATCTCTGGGAAGGTCAGCTCAAGGAGCCGCTTTTCTGACTCATCCAAGAAGCAGATACCTTTCCAATTTACGGCAACAATAAAGTGGTTCTTGGGCAAGCTGGGTCCTGAAAAGGCAGAAAAAACTCCTCATCAATGCTATACAAGTCCTCCTCTATTGATCTTATATCTGTCCTCTACTCCCAGGCTCCAGGTATTACCTGAAAATTTAGTGACTTCAAAGAATCGTGAAAAAAGCAAAGGCCACTGAAAGCGAGCAAAATCTACAAGTTGTTCCTTCACAGTCTGACGGGAGAGATGGTCCTGTGTGTATGGGGCCTGCAGTATAAAGAGATACTCAAGATTTTCTCAGTAAAATCTGGTTTGCTTGATCTGTAGACAATAAAGCTCAAGCCTGATCCCAGAGGTTCCCAACAGCCCTCTGCTGTCACTGGTGTCCAGGGTACCTGGAGAAAGTCAGATCAGGAATAGCCTTCAGGGGCCCAAGACACATGCAGCTGAGGCTGCCCACAGGCATGTGGATTCCAAATTTCCCTCAGATCCCCACTGACTGATCTGCTCAGAGTGTTACACACTTTGGGTGTCATGGAAATATTTCAGGTAATCCATTTCCAGATCAAAACCAGTATTCCATCCCATGACCATCCTGACTCCTCAGTTGTCAGATGGGAGATAGAGAGGCTTAAAAGATACTCTATTCAGAGATTTAAAAATACTTTTTTCATTCTGCTCCCCCTGCTGAGCCCTATATGGAACAGTGAGTGGAAAGGTTCTCTGCCCCTCCAGCCCTAATTAGCTATTTGGGATATCCAAAATGAAATGTTTTTCCTTCTTCCCCCAACAGACTATTCATAAATGGAAATGGTGAAAGAAGCAGAAGCTGGTGCTTGAGAGTGGTTACCCAAACAAAACTCTTACCTTTGCATGTGCATAGGTTATAAGGCTCACCCACTTTTCCAGGGGCTTGGACTTCAGCTGTTTCACTGGAATACAATCATGGAGCGCCTTCTGCACAAGTTCATTGTGGATGGAATCTCCAAACTGGATGTAACAATATTTTGCACCTATCTCCACCAAATCCTCCTCCTGAAACAATTAATCCATTAAAAGAGGCCTAGAAAGATGTCACAAAGTCCAGACAGCCTCATTCAACCTTGAAGCCAGTTTAGGAATGGGGTTTTCTCCATTTTTGTCTGGGTAACTCTTGACAGACATCCAGCGTAAGGAGAGGTGAACTTGACTCAATCACAGCATCAAATAAATTATTATCAAAGATATTTTGAAAGGACCCAAATTTCCCCTTTGGACATGCCTCCAGCTGCCACATGAACTGAAAGTTGCAGAAAAAAAGCGCTATTAATTACAGCTGCCTGTGGATAGCTGGCATAATCACCTGGACAGGAATTGTTCATTAAGAAGGGAAGGGTTGTTCACAGCCACTAGAAACTTCATTCATCTTCCTGCCTTTTAATGTGGGAAATGTTAATATAATATAGTTTTGTCTCTTTAGGAGGATGAATAACGAGACCCACCTTCTCACAACGGTACTCTCCAAACCGGATGCCACGAATGACTTGGTGGTAAATGAGATCAGTGCTGATAGGATCCTCCTGGGAGTTGTGCCAGGGGGTGAAGATTTCCTTTCGGAAGTAGAGCCGCCAGGGTGCATTGCGCTCATGTGTGCCCCGCTCCTTCACTAGCTGTTCACACTGAGAGATGGCGTCCAGGACATGATCTCGTCCCCCACCCAGTGACCAGACCTAGAACAAGGGACACTGCATTTACTAGCATGCCTGCTTTGGATCTGAGTGATGGACAGCAAACCCAAAGCTCCTGGTCTATTGACAGCAAGAAAAAATCTGAAAAGGTAAGCAAATGGATGTCCAAGTGTGCATTTTTATGCACAGGGATGGTATTAGGAAAAATAAGTTGGATGTTTAGACAAAGCAGCAAGATGAAGCAGCTTTGGTTTGCAATCTTCTATTTGTCTCCTTGTACTTTGCTTATCCCCTGCATATCCCCTTAAGCACATCCACAAAAATTTCTGTAATCTAAACAAAAGATGTGATCTCTGAATTAATTTCTTTGCTATTGATGGCTAACACTGAGCAGCAAGATTTCATCCTGCTGTGCATGTCTGTTTTACAGCATTACCATAGAAAAATAAGCAAAGGGAAGGAGAAGCTAAAATGTGAACGAACAGTAGCAGCCCTGGCAAGGACCTTGGCTTTGAACGCCACATGATAGGGGCTGCATCAGCAGCACTGTAACACAGAACAAGACAGTAATGTGCAGTAATTCAGGTGGGAAATACATCTTTGAGCAGAGATCCCTAGTGTGTGAGACCTGCTCGTCTCACCCTGCTCCCACGGTTCTGCAGTGCTGCACGCATGGTGAGCAGGTGGGGTCTCAGAACATGGCAGGACACCACGGTGCTGCTCTGCCCATGCATGGCAGAAGGGACACTGTCAGTGACCTGGCACAGGAAACCTTACAGGCCTGCGGCAGGAACTGCTAAGTGGTCAGCCAACAGAAAGGCAGACTAGGATTATTAAATGCTGGGATTCAGTACTAGCTTGAGTGTAGGACTGGGATGGAGGTGCTTCCAGAAGTCAGAGGGAGTCCTCAGTGAGTCTGGGTGGACCGCAGCAACTCCACAGAAAGGGAAGGGAGCTTTCATTCTATTTTTCTACACTTTACCTTATCAAACACAGCAATGTACAGTGAAAAACCAAACACATCCTTCAGTTTGGTTTTATCTGCTATGAACTGACAGATCTCTTTGGCAGTGGAAGCAGAGTCTGCAGGGACAGTGATGCTTTGGCCGTTCATCAGGGTGACATTAAACATAATGGGTTTCTTCTGCTTTGTTGCCTGTAAATCAGAGTTGAATGAAAGAAAGAAATTATGGTCAAACCTTACTTTTCTGTGAAGAATGAAGAAGGCATTTAGATTTAAGAGCTCCACACACTGTACAACCTAGTCAACAATCTTTAAGTGAATCTCCAATGCTCACACAGTTTCTTCAGTGCATGGTGAATCTTAAATATCATTTACATCTCTGGAGCAGCACTGTACTCATTCTCTCCTCCCCACAGCTCAGCGGAGCTGATTATCATGTAACAGTGCAGACTGATAGACCTTTTGTGAGCCTTGTTTGGCCTGATGACTTTTGAGTACAGCCTTACAGGCATCAGTGGAGAGATGGTCTGCAGCAGGTACTTTGCCCAGGGAGATGAGTGTTAGGCAATAGGGTCACTCAGATTTAGGAAGAAATTGAACTGAGGTCTTCACTTGAAAGAGGAATGTGTGTGTGTGTGTGTGTGTGTGTGTGCATGTGTGTGTGACTTCTAATTACTAGGGTGACATTTAAAGGAAGGGGGAGGGCCATACAGCTCTATCATCACACTTCCTCCCTCCATTTTAAAAGCATAAGCCCTGCTCACTTCTTTCCACAAATGATGGTAAGAGCTTCCCTCAGGAGGTGGTTCTGGCCTGTGGTTCCTGAGTGGATGGGGGTATCTCCCTGCAAATCGTGTGTTGCATCTTTTAACTTACATCCTCCACTGGGTTTAGGTTAACTGAATAGCCAGAAGAGGTGTATCTAAGAAGCTGCCCAGACCAAGGCAGCTGGTCTTCAATTCCCCTGTGCAATTGATTTCTATGATTGGACTTAGGAAGATCTGTTAGCACAGGTTAGTAAATGCAATCCAGTATAAAATGACACAGATCAATATAATTAAGTAAAAACGGATTTTCTACCTGAAGTTCCAGCCAGCTCGGAGGTTCAGTCCGTGCTCCATTGATGTAGGTACGTCTCAGACGTTCGGCACAATATGGTGCATAGCCTGTGGGGCCATGGTGGATGAAATTCAACAGGTACTGTATGCACAGAGCATAAGAAGAAGTTAGGAAACTCTGATCCTCATAAAACTTTAGAAACCTTCTGCAGCTGATGTACTAGATTAGAATGATCAGTTAGCTTACAGTTCAGCAGAAAGCATTAAAGGTTAGGTATTGGAGTTAGTGTTTTGAAAAAAGAGGTTTGAAACACCAAGTTTTCCTTCATTCTGCAGAGCTTTTACTCTAAAAAGGAAGACTTGTGTCAGTCTATTCACCCTGTTTAATTACACAATAAATATTAGTGGAGACTGCTCTTATCATTATGTTAGAGCAAGGCTTAGTGTTTCCAGTTAAAAAGCCTGAAGTCTTGTGACATTCTATATGAATAAAAGTGCTGGGAAGAGGGCTAATGGCAGGTTAAGACTAATGATGATGGTTACTTTTAGTTTCACTAAGTTCTCTGACAATATCAATAGTTGAAGTCCATAATTAAGATTGGACATTGAAAGAGAAGGATTGGATAAACAGAGCATTTGGAGTCTGTATGGCTCTGATATCTTGGGTGATATAGTGTAAGCATGGACTTGTATTTACATACTTCTATTCACTTCAAGCATGGGTCAGTCACCTGGCTATTTTAATGATTAAGAATATTCCTAGAGATAGGGTATAGTCATGTCTTTCATGAATTCTGCATGGCTCACAGTCTTTGCATGAAGACTGGTGTTGAAATATGTCTATGGCTTGTGTCTGGCTTGTTCCAAGTAGTGTCCATTTAACAGCATTTATGATTAGATTAATCGTGTGAGCTAGAATGTCAATAAAGCAAGGATGATGATTCAGGCATATCTCTGGATTCTGTTTGCCTCTAAGATCTAGGAGGAAGGCTGATGTCGAGTTGGAGCCACAGGTTGTTGGTTTTTCTTCCTATGGTGAAGTAGATTTATCATCCATTTAAATTTGGAAATTAAGGAATGATAAATGATGAAAAAGCCCAAATCTCTGTTGGATTTTGTAGGTCCTGGAGTGTAAGAACAAGTAAAATAAGGGGGGGGATTTTATACTTGCCTCCTGAGTATATTTAATCACTAGCACTGTAATTGGAGACACCTTTTAGATGTTGGAAAGGTAGAACTGGAGAGGTTAGAATTTGTCAGATTCTTTGCAGATTACAGATCCAAAATGAGGGCTGTGACCAACAGCAGAATCCAACTTATATGTCATGTAATGAAAAAGAATAAAATGTGAATACAGCAACAATTTATTTAAATTCCCAGATAAGCATATAAGATGAGATAGTTTCTGCAAAAAACACAGCACCAGCTGCTGTGGCAGCCAAACAGTTTATGTGGCTGTCTATATGAAAACATCAAAATACACAAGAAACTAGATCAGCTAAGGCATTTAAGCTGCTGTAGGAAAGGTTAGTACTGTACCTTCACAAATGTGTCTGAAGGAGGAAAGCAGCCAAGGCAAAGTGACAGAAGGATCCAGCCTCGAGCATAGCTGCTCCTGTTGCTGTTTTCAGTGAGTTGTTTGCAAATCTGGCAATAAATCTCATCTCTGTAATAAAACATGTGAAAGCAACAGATAATGATTCACTGTCTGAACTGTCTTTGGCTACATTTCCACTGCAAGCTGGGCATGTCTGCAGCATGATGAAATAGATCTGAGCTAGGTTTAACCACCTTAGCTAGGATACCACCTGTAATATACCACAGGAAATAACTGTGTCATTGGCTTTGGCAAGGAAAGGCTCAAGGTATACTTAGTGCCTTTTGCCACCCCTTGTTACTTGAGTAGTTCAAGTGCAATTCCCATGCTGGAAAACCTCCTGTGGCAAGCGGAGGGACTGTGCAGGGATAGCAACTGCCAGGTCATTCAGCTGGGAAGTGGCATTGCTGTCCCTCCACATGTAAAACTTGTTCTAAGCCCTCTACAGTATGTAGCTTGTATTGCATGGCTCTTGTCTGCTCATATGTGGATTTGGGGATAAGGATAGGGGGACACCCTGCTTAATTTAATATTTTGAGTAAACTTGGAGTGAGTCCTTGGACAGGAATGGAGGAAAGGGTGCTTCAGAGCAAGCTTCTGAAAATGCAAGTTGCTCGCAGCAAGAACATATGGGAAACAGATGCAAAGATCTGCATACAAACAAAACCACTCCTTAAAAAATTATATTAGATTTTCTGGACTCTTGGAACATACAGTTGGCAAATCTGATGTGGGAGGGCACAAGGTGGATAAGGTTTTTGTTCTCAGATAAAACATATGATGAAACACAGGCTGAAGGAGCAGATACTTAGCCTGTGGTTGTTATGATAGAAAAAACTGAAGGCAATTTTTGCCAGCTGAGGATCTGCTTCGGGGAGCATCTTGACTGAAACAAAGCAACTATGCAGAGAGGAATGCAGCCAGCCACTGACAGAGGTCAAGGCAGAGCCTGTGCCTATGGTCTTTGTTACAGAAGTGTGTTGCATAAGCTAAAATGGAGAAGAGAATTCACAGGGTCAGGTCAGAACCAACCATCTTCTGTCTTATCCTCACACCATGCTTGACCTAAGGGCCAGCCTCACACCGCTTGTGAGCAGGATTTCTTCCCCTAGTGGCTGATACACACAGCAAGCCACCTTCAACTGCCTCTGATCTGGGGACATTGCTTGTGGGCTCGACAACAGGCTATTGGGAAACTGAGGTTATGAACACCTCTCATACACCTAATGTACATTAACTACATATTTCTTGCACTTCTGTTTCTTCTCCCTCATACTAGGGCTGTGTTCCACTTTCAGGTGTTATTGGGTTACAGCCCTGAGTTCTGCCCCTATTGCATATCTGTGGGGTATTCAGAAAGCCATACATGGAGGCAGCTGACCTAAACTACAACATGAAGATACCAGAAAAGGCAGTAAGGGAGTTCTTCTCTGTCCCCTCTGATAAAGGTGAACCATTCTCAGAAGGGTTGTGTGGCCTACAATCTCAGTTTTATGTGACTGGCTTGGGCTTTCAGTCACGAATCCCCAGAGATGAAATGTGAGACATTTCCAGCATTTGGAAAATGCCCTGGGACTGTGGAAAGGGGATGCTGGGTTTCCTTGATGTAATGAGTGCCTGGTCCTAGGAAGGAGGTACAAATTTCCTACCTGATATCAGGACGCAGAATTGCATTGCCAATAATGAAGTGCACTTTTTCTAGGTTGGACATAGGTCTTTCGGAGATCGAGCTGTCCTCTTGGAAAGCCTCTTCTCCACTTCTCAGCTGGTCTGTTACCTGAAAGAAACCAAGCAGAACCCCAGACTGCTCTAGAAACCTCCCCTCTTACCAGGCAGCTCTCCCAGAAATGAGACATTGCTTGTCTATCTTTCTGGCTAAAACTCTTTCTTCTCAGTGCAGAGGCAGTTAGGAATAGGCCATATTTCCCTCTCAATTTATAAAATGCAGTGTTACACCACTGTTACTGGCTAGGAGAACTCTCTTGTACTGTCCTGTACAGCCCTAAGCACGTCATGGTTCTCAGTCTGATCAGGGCTTTGGGCAAACTGTTCTGTAATACCAACAATTCTCAATAATAAATTGTTCCCTGTGTTCAGAGGTCACTCTCCATCGGGAAGGGATGGAGTTCGTCTGCCAGAGGATGAATGACAGCAGTGCACATGAGGTAGTTTCATACATAGCTGGGAGGTTTTTGTCACATAATATCTGTCAAAAGGTGAAGACAAGGTCCCAGGCAAGAAGACTTAAGGGAAGCAATTTATTTCCACCTCTTACCTTCCCTGTCAACTTGGATGACCGTTTCAGCTTCAGGGAAGAGATCCCCTTTGAAATCTTGTTATACTTTCCGCTTTCTCTCTACAACACACATTACCATTTTAGAAAATCAGTTTAATGCACAGCAAGAATGATTCATTAAGGACAGAAAGATGCCTTTGACTCCTCCTGCCAGAAGGAGCCGCAGTGTCCTTCTAGGACTGACAGGGGCCCTTTTGCACTTCTGGCATTTCAATTACAGTGGCAGGAAAGGGTTCACTCCTGATAGAACAGCACAGAAACCAAGGTAAGCAAATGAAAATACAAACATAGCCTGCTCTTCTTACCATATTTGGGCTGTCATTCCTGAACTGGACCTGGTTTTTCCTGCCAAGTGTGTCATATATATGTGTCATCATGGAGCCACTGTTGGTGGTGGCATTCTTGGCAAACATTGCTGGCTCTGGCAGGTCCCCCATGAACCTCAGGATGATAACCCACACAACTAGAGAAGCCTGTAGTGACAGAAATCACAGTCAGACACTGCCAAGAGAACCAATGGCCTCATGCCATTGCTGCCTGTTTAGATGAGAGCATTTTCTTCCTTTACCCAAATTGTTAAAATTCCCATCTCCTCCTGCCATTTACACCAGTTTATTTTCATGTCAAACAACAAGAAAGCAACATTCACAACACTCTCTTGCTAAAAGAGGGGGATGCATCTCTAGTGGGAATGTGAGGTTTGCTCTGTGATTGATGAGCTCTCACCATTCCCTTTTACTGGCACCTTGCAGGTGCGCTGTGGCTGGGGTGAGGTGGAGGAACCTGTGCTGGGCTGCGGTCTGCAGTCATCCTCTTGGACAGATAAGCAGTGGAGTGAACTCCTCCAGGAGCCCTCACACCCAGAACTAGAAAGTGAAGTTTTTGCAGTGTGGAATCCTCCATCCTGCAAGGCTGTTTAGCATCAAGAACACCCTTCCTCAATCCCCCTACGGTTCAATGGGAAAATTGGAGTCCTTGGCCTCCCCCTTCTGTCCTAACTTACTGACCAGCAGCACTAACAAGAGCAGAGAGATGGGTGAGCTATGATACCAGGACATTGTCCTTGTCCTCATGGTAGAGTAGCGGGTGCCGCAGCTGTCTCCGGATATGTGTATGTGTAGAAGACCCCTGGAAATAAGTAGCTGCAAACTTTGGGAAGGTGTACTCTTCCAAGCCATCTGCTTCCTCTTCTAGCTCCACGCTCATGGGAACCATGTCCAGGTCCACCTCATTCAGCTTGTTAGACTTTGTTTCCAAGTCCTGTGCAGAACATGAAGAAGAAGCACATTTTCTTTACCTGTACTCTGATATTCTTATTGGATGTTCTTTTTCGTTCTTTTTTTTTTTTTTTTTTTTTTTTTGCTAACCTCAAAGCCATTTTCAGCTGCTACCAACAGATCATTATGACTCAGAGCTTGTCCCTGTGAGATGCATCTATTCCATTGACCTTCCAGTTTGGGCTTCAGCAAGGACACTGCTGATGGAAAATCCAGGCGTTATCTCATTGCTCACATCCTGCACTAACCCAGACCACTCTACTCTGCCTACCTCTCCCTACCCAATTCCATTCTCCACAGCTGTCAGGACCAATATATCTCAAATTTTGCTTTTAAGAACATGGGGTAACTTGAGTCATGAACTTCCAGCTTGCTTCAGCTGGAAAATCACTGAGCGCACTGTCAGCAGAACATGTGGTTCATGCCAAAATGTAGAGAATGGCACTGTTTGGTGAGTGTCTGCTGGGCCAGAGAAACAAATGTGCAGTAGCTTTTGAAGACACATAGTCCCCAAACTGCATGTGACCAAAAACTTTTGGGAACTGATCTCTGAAAGCAGATCCTGAGGAGACTGTCTGGATGACTAATTTGGGTGATTATTTCACTGTACAGAGTTCACGAAACAGAACTGACCACTGATGGAGTTCCAACAGTCAATGGACTTACACAAGAAATGAACGTGACCCATTACCAGTCTGAAGCTCTGTACCTCAAAGCCCAGAGGAGCCTGTCCTTCTTGGCCTCCAATCATAGAAGGTAAAAACCCAAAAATTTTGTCCACCATTTCTTGGTCACTCAGAACATCATGATTTGTTGGTTTATTGGCAAGAACATTCCTCCTTTGTCTTGCTTCTGCCTCCTCTCTCTCCAGAGTAGTCAGGTGTTCCTTTAAACATAGAAGCTGGTTAGGCATGACTGGAACATCATTCTGCTAGAATGAATGGGTGCAAGGATGAAATACTATTACAAAGGTGTTATGACAACAAGGTCCAGCTCTGCTAGTGCAGTGTTGGCATATGAAGTCAAATGTTGATTCTGCTAAGCAGTCACAAAGACCTAGCACATTAGCAGCAGGGCCTTGCTCTTACAGCTGTCCTTATAGACTATTGGCCTATTGGAAATTATGTGCAACTTTTCAAGAACTTTATCGACAAGATAGGAAAAACAGGAATTCCTAGCAACAGAAAAACCCACATTATTTAAAATTTTTAAATGTTTTGTGTCAGAGAGCTGTAATAGCATTGTGCATGTTTGGCGAAAGTGCCAGCTCATACTGCAAACAGAAATATGCCTCGGATGTTTGCCTCAGCCTATTGCTATAGCAAATAGGTTTACAACTATGTCTGCTTTTTATTAAAATATAGCGGTGCTCAGATCTTTGAGCAAGTCCACAGGTGTGAGCTGGGCAAGCTCTCTTATCAGCCAAGGAACACAGCATTCAATGTTCCTCTGCCAACATATTTACCTTTTCTAGGTATATATGTTGGCAGAGGAATCACAATAGCTTCTTCCCTTCCTTTCACTGGTCCAAGGACTTGGATGAGATGTTTCTCTTCTTCTAAGCAGATATTCGTGGCTTCCGGCTTATACTTGTTCTGTGCACAACAGGACCAATCTGTGACTGTTTCCACAACTGCTGAGCCAGTTCCCTTCTGCCATTAACAAGCTGTCCACACCAGGACTTTATCCCCACACAGACTCAGTTCTAGATTTGGCATTTTAAGGAACAGACCACAGGCAGAAATCTACAAACTGGGTTTGTCTCATTTGTACAGCATTGATACAGAAAGGAAATCATTGAAAGGCCTCCCATGTGCCAAGGTAGTAAGTACAGGATTTCTCTGGTAGCGCATACCAAGACACACTGCACTAGGATTCCCTTTTGGACGGATCCCTAAGTGACATTATCAGGCCTTGCTGTAGAAATTTATCTTTCCTTCACAGGAGTGACTGATACGCATGCACATCTTATCTTTTCTCCTTCCTTCTGTCAAAAACGTTTCAGCTCTGTCAGTGAAATTTTGATCCATGATAATGAACACAGAAAGCAAATGTAAACAAGATCAGACTGCTTAAAACTGTGCTTTCATATTTGACAAGAGCTCAAAATAAAACATCCCAAAATAAATATTCACATCCAGTGCTATGCTACGGCAACACTTGCTGGTCACTAAATCTCTATCAGAACTTCATAGAAACAACATATTCACAAGGTATCTGTGAACATACCTCCCTTGTCATCCTCTGGAAGATTCGGCGTGTCAACATGCCCCTTGCATATGCCTGTATAACACATACAGCTTTCTTCTGCTCTGCTATCTTTTGACGCATTAGATAACCACGGCACATGGCTTGAAGCCTGATGATATAAGCCCGTGTTGCTTCATACTGTTTAGCAAGCTGCCGGCTCCGGCACAGCGCCTGCAGGCGCCCAAAACCCAGCATAACCTATAGGAGGTGGAGAAAAAACAAGTGATTATGGTTCAAAAACACTGAGACAGGGAGCAAGTTGCAATGAGTAGAAGATAACAAATTCAGTAACTGGATAAAGACACTGGAAGGGGCTAGTGTGATACTGCCCTTTATGTTTTAATTTCTGCCAGTAAAAGGCTTTTAGCTAGATTATACAGAGTTCTTTTGGGGACCTGTTCTAGGGAGTGACTCCAGGAAGTGACAATGATAGCCTGGAATTATGAAGAAGGAAGAGAGCAGAAATAAAGCCAAGTGAATGAGGAAAAAAAAAAAAAAAAGGCACATCCTTGGACAGATGGGTGGGAGAATCCCAAGAGAAGCAACAGAGCAGGATGGGGCAGAGTGCAGGACAACAGCCTGGGTCTTCAGACAGGAATTACATCACTGATGCAGAATAGAAAACATTTCTGACTGAAACTGGCATTTTTTTCTCCTGCCCCTCGCGACTGGGATGTATGGGATATATTAATAGTAATCCCTGCTGCACGAATACACAATATGTGAGTGCCCCCAATATGGTGTAGCTTTCCTCACCCAGAAAACCCACCATCTATAGAAGATCAGACAATATGTTTAATAATGTGAGACTGATACAATGGAGTTTTGGGTAATTTTTAACAGATTCCCAGTTTTCCTGTAACAGTTGTGGAAGACACTTTGCTCACAGCATGGTGGTGACACACAAATGCTGGCCTTGGACTCCTGACCAGAACTGTGAGATCACTCATATTTCAGGTCACTGGAGCCAGGCCTGCCAGTGGGTTAGTATTTCATCAGAAGCAAAAATGTCACAGGCTCAGCAAGCCCTGAGAGGTCACAGAGCCCTTCTTGGACTTTGCACCCTTCTTTACAGCCTGACATCTTGCCTCTCCTCCCTTCAGTTGTGAATATTTTCATTCTTAATTCCCCACTCAGTCTGGCAGGGCATAGTACATAAACACACAAAAAAATATATATGTGTGTGTATATATATATATATTTTAAAAAATATCTATATATACACCTGCATCTTACCATTCTGAAATCCTTCTGGCAGCAGTAGCCTCTCCAGGCTGACTGTATGGCTACAGCAGACTTCCTCTGTTTCAGAAAATGCTTCCTAAGCAGACAGACAAGTGAGGTGACAAACAATAGGTTATTTCTGCTGCTTCTTATGATAATAGTAAAGAAGAAGGTGGCATATTTTTCCTTTTATGGGATGTCTACACTCTGATCTCGGTTTTGTCTGCTGTCTAGGAACACTAGAGTCAGGAAAGCTCTTGTTAAACTACTTAGCTCAATTATTAGTAGACATCTTGCCAGGGCAGGTCTGAATCTCAGCAAGGGCTGTTCTTCCTGCTTCTGAATAGTCCAAGAAAAGCATTGTATTGTAGCAGGAATATTAGCCTGGTCAGATACTTTTGTACCACATGCTTCAAAATTATCCTCACTCAAACATTTTGTCAGCTTTTCATGCTGATGAAGAGGCCAGAGTAGGCCATTTTGCCTGACCTGTTCTGTACATAAAAGCCTTAGATTTCACCCAGGCTCAGCTCGTTCTGGAAGTGAAGAAGCACCATGAATCAGTTGAGCTCACAGAGTGTTTTTCTATTTGCTTCGCTAGCCATCTGCTAGTAGAAAGGATGAGAAAGTATTACTAATCCACCATGATACATCCAAGTTGACTTTGCCCTTAATGCTTCAAAAATACTCATAGCAACTGCAGACCAAATTCACTGCTGTGGTAGGAGAGCTCTGTAAGAACTGAAAAAGCCCTTGCATCAAACCTGGATAAGTTAATTCCCCCTCTGATGACCACTTGCTCCCCAGTGTCCTAACTGCCAGGACTAGGAGATCATCTGAGCAAGATGAGCTTCCCATGGTAAAATCTGTCACACTGTGGCTGTCAGAAGTGGTACATAGCTCTGATGGTTTAAAAATAAAAGCAAGGTGAGTCTTTTAGGGAGAGGTGATACTCTGTTAGATAGCAAGCAGAGTTTGAAAAAACAGGAAAAGTTTTGAGGTGTTTGTGTCATGGTTTTTCTTGTTTTTCTACTGTCAGGAATATTTCTAAACCAAACCAGGATTCAGGCCTATAGCATGGTTCTGGTTGGGGGATACAAGACTGCTAAGTACAAATCATGATGTAAAGCATTTAATGAGGACAAACATTTACTTGACAATGGCTAAATTTCACTTCCGAATATATTTCAAACTAAACCAGACAAAATGCAAGAACTTTGGCAAAGAGAAGGACTAATTAGTTTCTATCTGATTCTTTTCTGTGTCTTGTATCAAAGAAGCATCCTAAATAAGAGTTCTTGTAGCTCTGAGAAGGACAGGGTCCGTGGGGATTTCCTGTTTTCCGGATGCCTACTGTTTACTAGAAACATTAAGTGAAAATCCTCCTTCGACCCCTTCCACTTCATACAAGCTGCATGTGCCAGAGCCCTGCATGTTGAAAAGCATCATGAGAATAAAGAAACTGAGCCAGAACAAATCTTTGCACAAAATCTGCTTAGATGCATCGTACACTGTTACACGATGAGTACTGAATTTAGGGCTATTGGAAGGTATGGACTGATACAGTTCATTCTCCAAAATGCTTCACAGAGTGTGTTAAACTGCATCACAAAGATTACTGCTTCAAACCAAAGCAAATTCCCTTCTGTAAGGTCACTGACCTGTCTTTCAATCCTCTCATCACCTTCTGGATAAGAAGAACCTTGCCTGTGAGTATATTTTGGCGTTGCAGTTCCAATACTGTATCATGATGATCCTGTTAAAAGAAAGTGTGGGTGTGCCAGCTGAGCAGACACCCCCACAACTTCTGAAAACTGGACACATGGTCTGAAAGAGGCCCCAAAGCAGCATGATGTAGTGCAAGCTGTGATTAAAACACATTTATGGAACTGTGATAAGAAGAGTGCACACCGCCTGACCCCACCATGGCTCTAGCCATAAACAAGCAGAGAATCTGCCTGCAGTAAGACCTTTTTTACCTGGGGAGATGCTACTGTCAAGGAGGTCCCCTCGACAGTGTGCTGGTACCCAGTTCTTTTTTATGCTCAAGGCTTGAGCAGAGACCAATACATTGCACTGTACTGTTTCAGCTGCCACACTGGAGCACAGGATCAGCCTCTCCTACACCAATCTGTGTCCGTTAAATTATTCAGCCTTCAGGAACAAATCCAGCCTCAGATTCAAGAGAGAGTTTATAAGAGAACCCAGTCCTCCTGGGTCACCACTCTTGCACAAGCAATACTGTGAAGCACCCAGTTGTTTGGGAGAAAAGACAATAAACTCCTGTTTACTTACTTTAAGGAAAATCTTGGTCTTTCCAGCTTGCCAGCTTTCATCCTTGCCCAGCACTGCTTCGGAGATGTGGATACAGCTCTGTCGAGCATCATTCTTCAGCTGATGTGCAAAAGCATCATCATGTTAGGGCTTGGTTGTGAAACACAGCATCTGTACTATGTAAGGATCTATTGCCCTGCATTTCAAAGGGCGAAGAACAGAAACAGATGAGGTCTTACAGACCTCTGGGCTGACAGTAGAGTGAATGAAAGTGGTTCAGCTCAAATGGTCAAGAAAAAGAGGAACATGACTGCATGACTAAAGCCTCATAAGGAAAAGTTAGATTAGCCTTAAAGCAAGTTTTTGCTTACACACCTGTTCTCGAACAGACCATGGCAAGAGAACTCTGTATCTCTCAAAGAATTCCTCAAAGCTGTAGCGAATCGGGTAGCCAGATTTCCTGATTTGAATGGTTTCCATCATCCCTGAATATCGCAGCTGTTTGATACACAACTCCCGGTCAAACAACTGAAAGAGAAAGCAGACAAGGAGGAGACTTAGCACTGAAAGAAGCTACACATGCAGCATTCTTCAAAACATATCTATTAACCTCCAACTTCACAGTGCCTGCAAAATGGCCTACTATGCTTTTTAAAATTGTGCTTCTTATTTGTTTAGTGCAATAAATTAATTCATTACAGGTTTATGCCTCTCCCCCCAAAAGGGTGTTTCAATTTGTGTTTATCAGCAGTGGAAACAGTCCATTAACTTCAGTCTGGCTTTAGCAACCATTTTCAATTCTAGAACTGCAATTTCAGAGGCACAATAAACTGTTCATATCTTTTTGCAGGTGTGAATAACTGCAGTAGCGACTAAGGCCCTTTGGGCATAGCCATGCAAAGCACAGCATGCGTTCTGAGAGTTTCTTGTAATGCAGATTAAAAATAGGCTCCCTAAGCCACATGCAGTACTTTACAAATTAACTCACTTGACTAACACAAGGTTTTAGTGTAGAACTGAGTCATGATCTCCCGAGTTCCAGACAAACATCTTAATGACAAACCCACTCCTCTTCTGTAGTGTCAAATTAAGCCACATCACCCCTCTCTCAAACACCAAGAGCTCTCCTGTTCTTTCTCAGGCTATTTCATAGTATGATCATCATTGTTGGATCTTAATGGTTTTTGTTTGTCCTCCCTTTCTTGAGGGGCTAAAAACTCTCCAGTTTTATTTTTATCTTTACAGGAAAGGCTTTTAAAACTCCTCTCAGGAATACAGCTATGTGGATTTTTTCCATCTATTACCCTATGATGCTTTTTATAGATGTTTTTGTAAATTAACAATGTTATATCTACCACTCTTTATTGCAGTAATAGCCTGTACTCCAGCTCTTGGCTGAAGTACAGATGTAAAATGCTACACAGCAACTGACAGCTTTTTCTCATTAAAAAGTTTACTGAAGACAAGACCTCATATTGTTAAAACATTACCAGTGGTTTCTTGTAGTCATTTGGCTTGATGCAGCGGATGAAGTATGGCTGGCACTGCTCAAGGATTTTCATTAGTTTTTCCAGGGATTGCTTGAACTGTCCTCCCAGAGTAGAGAGCCGTTTGGTGGTATCTGCGCCCTGGGAAGAGTAAGCACATGCTGACTGCTACATCATTGACTATCGGGGGGGGGGGCAAATAATAAACTTTGTATTTTTGTAGGATGTAGCAGTATCACAGAACTTCCAGGAAAAAAAGTATTTATCTACATGGGCGCTAAATCGACCATCTGCATTTTATTAATTTGTGTTTATTCTTGCAAAGAAACCCTACTGGGTTCCTTCACCTACTTGGGCACTACATTGTAGCAGTGGGGGTGGCTGTGGTGGGAGAAATTTCATCCACACAAGCTCACATAGGCCTGTCTTTTCCATCCGAGGCTGCACTTGGTGCAGGGCCTGGGTGCCAAGCTATTCATGGGTGTGTTCCTGAACGCTTGGTGAGAAACAGCCACTCCCACAGCAATAATAACCTCCACGCCAGACATTTTGCTGTCATCTCGTAGCTAGGAATGCTAAAGATCCAGAACAGTACCCTAGTGATTAGGATGTCTGATTGCTTTGCTCATTAATATTACAGTAAGCAGTGAAAAGGCAAACTTTTACTGGAGGGTAAGGTAAGAGCTACTCCATTTACAGCTGCAGAAAAAGTGCTTTATGTCTCACTGCTCCAGGGTTGAATTTTGCTCCCGGTTGCAATAGTGTAACCCTGGAGGGATGGCACTTGGCTACTGCTGTTAGCTCCTCACTTCCCCAGCTTGTCTGAAAGCATGGTTCCACCTCTGTCTTTTTCACACAGATCATCACAATAGCCCTAAGCTTCTACCTCCTAGTATGCTTTAGGGGTACTTTAAATTACAGTGACAACAGTGCAGATTTCAATTAACAAAAGGATTCCACTGGCCTTTTACATACAGGCATGGAATTAATCATGGTAGCACAATACAGCTAGGTTTTTTTTGTTTGTGGGTTGTGGGGTTGTTTTGGTTTGGTTTGGTTTTTTTTTGTTTTGTTTTTTTCCAAATAAATAATTTAAAGTCCAGTGTCTGCCCTCACTTCCACGGTCTTTACAGTAGTTCATTCTGATGGTTCTTACGTTTAAACTGCCCTTTTTAACATTCAAGTTGCCATCTTCTGCTTCAGCTACAGGGTAATGCTGCCCTCCAGCGACCAAACACTCATGCCTTTGGAAAACAGTTCCTGGGAATGTCTCTTAGCAGCTCTGATGCATCTTCGGGCTAGCAAGCGACTGTCTGAAGTCGATATGATAACAGCATATACATGTGTCGTGGTTTAAGCTGTATCAGAGTTAAAAGAAATTTGTCCTCCCAGATCTTAGAGGCCATTCTGCTGTGCTAGTAAATCAGTGGGATGGCCACACAAGTCTGAAGCCTATGTCCTCATGATCTCACACATATAACATTGCTAAAGCTGAATTTGTTGTTAAGATGGTGGTGACTTTTCTCCCCTCGTGTGTCAGGAGAGCAACTCTGAGACCTCAGGACAGCAAAGTTTTTTTCTGGCACTTCATTTACTATTCTTTCTGTAGACTTCTCAACAGTAGCCCAACTGATTTGAAATTAATAGGGGTAAATACTGACTAAACTAGCTAACTTCTGTGCATTTTGAAATGGGCAGTAGCCCACATTTAGTATCTCCTTTCTTGATATGCTGCTGTACTTTATAAATGTAAGGAAAGGGTTTTTTTTTCAATAACACAACCTTATTTATAGAGACAAAAAACATTAGAGCATTAGGGCAATGTAGGTAGATCTGATATTTAATCTGAAAGTATTAATAGGATTTAAAAGATGCTAAGCCAGTTCTATGTTGCTACTTGTACCATTTCTTTCTCCCCCAGGATGTTTACCTGTCCATGGCCAGATGTTCTGGACAGCAGAAAGCCACATTGGGATAAAGACTGAGAAAGAAAGGACAGGATCAGAAAACAATGCCAGGAGAATAGGTAAGATAGCAAGTTGACTGTTTGTTCTGTACCCTGACAGGAAAACGCGAAGATATAAACATTAAAAGCAAAAGTACCTTCCCACATTGATGACACTGCATAGTTAAATGCTCAGAAATCAAGGTATGTGAAAGTTGCAGCAGGACAGAGAACCTGAACTCTGGCCCACACTGTTTTCAGTCCACTGTGCTTTACAACCTCATTTTCACTAGGCACAGCACAGGGCTTCCTACACCCCTAGGCACAGGTGACTGTGAGTTAGCCATCATGAACTGTCACAAAGCCTCTGGGCCAGGAGGGAGAGGTAAAGTTGCATCAATATGCAGGGTAGTGAGACTGTCTACAGGTGTCTCTGGGAGGAGGAAAGAGTATCTTTCTGTGACAGCACAGCGTTTTGCACCATTATGCTGGCCTGTCAGCCCTCTGCAAGATCAAAAAGGTCAGGACTCACCTGCCAGTTGCCAAGTCAGACCCCTTGGTGTTATGGGCTGGCTACACGCGCAGTATGGCAGCAGTTTAGCTGCTGGCTTCTGGACAGGTACTTTGCAGAGGGGTCTCTGGTTGGTGCCTTCCAATGAACCTTTGGAACTACAATTTCCTCTTCCTAATTTACACCCATCCTGGCAATGTGGATGCAGCATGGATGTCCAGTCAGAGAGCAAACCCATCCAGTTGATGACAACATGTGGGGAGGTAGTGTGACTCACACCTCTGTGACAGCCTTGGGCATGGCTACACCATATCCAGGGATGCAGGCCCGGGAGACAGGGCTGACATTACACTTGTTTACAACATGAACACCAGACCCTGACTTTTCCTGCATACTCCTTTATAGAAATGAGCTGAATAAAAGCAATAGGGATTTGCAGAGACAGTGCAAAAGAAAAAGTTCAAGAACAGCCAAAGCCTTATGGAAAGGAGGAATGAGTTGTTTCTGCAACCCAGTGCCAGTAAGCACACCTTGTAGGCATGGTCAGATCCAAGATGCCGGATGGTCCCACGTCCCAGACTAGGTGGGGTTGTTTCCACCTGGAAAATCTCTCTCAGGAATTTGTTTTTGGAGGAATGAACCACTTGCATTACATTAGCACTCAGAGTATCCCGATTTTTCTCCAGGAAATCTATAGGATGGAAACAAAATCAGCTTATCACCTCTGCAGCCTGCTGGCTCTAGCACCACTCTGTCTAGCTAAAATCCACTTCATTTACAGTAACTTGAAGATTAGTTTAGAGTAATCCTCCTGACCGCCTGATCTGACTTGAGATCAACCCTACCCTGGAGTGACACACATCCAGGGCAGGTCTTGCCCTTCTCTTCACCCTCCATATCCAGCAGAGATAGGCTCACCTTTTGATTCATAAAAGACAATCCCAGCAAAATGATTGATTCCAAACTTGGTGTCGTGGTCACTCTTAGGTGGGATGTAGACTTTACTTTTGCCATGGAGGGAATTGATTTTCACAAGCATAGTGGCCTCTGTGCCCTAGAAACAAATACAGACAAAAAAGGACAGTTAAGCAGATTTCCCCCAACACTGGCCTACACTCAGCGAACAAATAGAAGTGGTGATCAGACATAACAAAATCTCAAATTTTACCCCTTATTTATGTAGTAAGCCTGGAGGAAGGTAGTTCCAGAAATGTCTTCCCTTTTACACAGACCCTTCTCTGAAGCATCAGGACAGAACACACCACCAGAGCATAAGACCTGGTATTTTAGGGCTGTACACAAGTGCCCATAACATTACTAACATCACCAGGTGTGCTGAAAATTTCCTAAATCTTTGGAGCTCAAAAGCTAGCTCTGCTCCCTGACCCATGCTAGGCATAGTGAGTGCTGTGCTATCTGAAAAGTCATGTGCTCTGGGATTCATAGAAGAGATGCTTTCTTGTCCTGACAGCAGGACCACCCTCTTCTTAGGGTTGAAACGGGAAAACTGTTTGCCTGCACATGATACTCTCAAACTGTTACCTGAGGTCTACAAATGAGCTGAGGCAGGGGCTTGCTTTTCTTAACAAGCCCACATTGCCATTTGATTCCTGTACCAGCCATCCTGCTTAGTCTCAACATGCCTTGGAGACTATGAAAATGCTCTGCAGGGATGTCTGAAATCAGACGCTACTTTAATCTCTGATGTCCTGTTTGAGATGCCTGGCCTTTGCAGAATAAGTAGTAACTTGAAGTTGTAGTGAGGGGGGTGTTGGTCCCTTCTCCCAAGTAACAAGCACTTGATCCCCTCATCTAGAACGTTGATAAAGATACTGAGCAGAACTGGCCCCAGTACTGAGCCCTGGGGAACACCACTTGTGACCAGCCATCAGCTGGATTTAACTCCATTCTCCACAGCTCTTTGGGCCCAGCCATCCAGCCAGTTTTTTACCCATCCAAACCATGAGCTGCCAGTTTTTCCAGGAGAATGCTATGGGAAATGGTGTCAATGGCTTTACTAAAGTCTAGGTAGATAACATCCACAGCCTTTTGCTCATTCACTAAGCGGGTCACCTTCTCATAGAAGACCATCAGGCTAGTCAAGCAGGACGTGCCTTTCATAAACCTGTGCTGACAGGGCCTGGTCACCTGGTTGTCCTGTACATGCTGTGTGATGGCACTTAAGATGGTCTGCACCATAACCTTCCCGAGGTCAGACTGACAGGCCTGTAGTTTCCCTACAATGGTGACATTGCTCAACTAGACCTGTCATCCCGGAGAAGAAAGAGCAAGCTGCAGTCCAGACCAACAGCAGAACAATAATCAAACAATATGTGAATTCAAAGATTTCCTAAGAAGCCCTCATAAAATGATCCAGACTCCTTCCTTCTCTGTCTGGAACAACTGTAGGAGTGTCCACAGCCAGGTACCAGAAAGAGCACATTCCAGCAGGGAGTGAAGTGTGGAGAGCTTTTTGCTTTTTGGCAGAAAATGGATATCTCAGCTCGATGACGTCCTTTATTGAAGAATAAAGAACAACTGAAGAAAGTTGGCAGCTGGTAAACAAGAAAATGCAGAGTTGCAGAACTAAAGAACTAAAGGACTGATAACCAGGATGCCGATGGTAGAATTAATCTTTTAGCTTAGCCAATCAGTGTATAGACTAGAGCACGTGGACAGCAAATGCACAGTACATTGTAACCAATTATTATAACGCAGCCTAACTCGTGCTTATTGACATAGCTTTGAAGATTGTATAAATTTTCAGTGTTAATGACAATAAAGGTCTCTGTCTGTTCACACTGTACACAGAGTCCATACCTCCGTCTCCTCAGTGAAGCATTTGTATAGTGAGCTACTTTAAAAGAAACATCTATGGGGAGAAGACATTGACTCTCATAATGTATCAGAAAGCCACTTTTTACCAACTGGTGTTACCAATGTTACCTGTGAGCTGTGTGCAAAGCCAGGCATTACAAGTGAAAGCAGAAATTTACCTTTGGGAACTTGCTTTCTTCATCAATGAGGGAGATGATATTCATAGGCTTGAGTGCGATGACTTCCAGAGCCTGGCGGTTATCAGTGAAGTCAATGTTATTCCAGGCAATGTGCTCCGCAAGGTATTCCTCTTGCTCCAGCTTGAAGACATGGTGCACGAAGAACTGCTGAAGGTGCTCATTGGCAATGTTAATGCAGAGCTGCTCAAAGCTGGGGGGGGACAAGGTGGGAACCCATAGTCATCCTTGGCCAGTGCTGCACTGCTCTATGGTATTTGTTTATTCTCTGTATTAAATACATATCCAGATATACTATTGCTATATTCCACAGTGTTAATGATCACCACACTGCATGTTGCCAATCTTAGCAATATAAGGCATGTATCTTCTGCTATGATAAACAGAAATGAGCCAACTGATGACTGAGTGTTGCTGAGTAAGCAAGGAAAGATCTTGTAAATGTTTCAAGAAACTCTAGAGATTAAGGGGAACATATAACTGTGAAAATATCTTGACTGTATGAGTGTGTGATGTGTTTTTACTTGCACTGGCTCTACCACTTCTTTTGTTAATCACTTCTTAATGCTGCACCTGAACTTCATTACCTGATAATTGCTGTGGCACAGTGCATGTGCCTGTGGAATGGTCACCATAGTGAGGCCCCATGTGGGTTGCAGCCTTTGGGAATAGCATAAAAAAAATAGGCAAGAACACTAAAGATAGAAGATGGGCTGAACAGATCCTAGGCCGTGTTCCAAAAGTCAGTGAGGAATATTATCTTGTTGAAAGCAAGCAAGATGCATCAGTTGAAATGGATTGGAAAAGACTGCAGAATATGTGCTGATGGTTTGTGGAGTACTGATGATATGGTACAATACAACTGAGAGAATTGCTGCCCCTGTAGAGAAGGGCAAACAGAAATGGTGCTTTGGGACTAAAACCACCAGTAGGAGAGGTAGCAGTGGGACAATGCTATACTGACCAGGTATTTTGCTGACCTGTCCTTAAGAGTAGAGAAATGAAAAAGGCCAAAAAAAAGGGACAGGAAAACCCTGAGCAAGATGGAAGCATGAGCAAAAATGGGAAGCACAACATGGCCTCCTTTGTACTATATACAAAATGTGTCCCAGGAGACACTGTAAAAATGCTACGGAACAAGAAATTTTGATACAGAGACATGGGGACATACTACGTCCTCACATAGTGGCTGCCTGCTCATAGCAGCTTCATAGCCATCTCCTCTGAGAAAATTCCTGAGGTTTTGAAATAGACATGTAAAATGGTTGCACCAAAATGAAGGTTGGGGAGGAGGCAGAAATATGACCAAGTCTGAAGAATAATGGAATTTGTGCATGATCATCTTTGGGAAAATTCAGTGTTGGAAATTTCACTGCTTTTCTGAGAATAAGGATGATAATGAAAGAGCACATGTCTGTTTTTTCATTCTTTCCTTTGACATCAGCTGTGTTTCAGCTTCCCAGTGGAAATGAATATCCTACCTGTTGTTGCTGAAGTTTTCAAACCCAAAAATGTCCAACAGCCCAATGGACTGATATCTGTTTTTAGGCTTTTGAGAAGTTGGGTTGAAAATGGCTGAGTTGATCTTGTTCACTATCCACAGGAAAATCCGTCCATATATACCCTGAGAAAAAATAAAAGAGGAATTAGAGCCCATCATTACAGTCTTTGGACATAGTTTACCACCTGCTGTTGTGCTGTCAAACTATGCCTGAAGACTACGAGAGACCGGAGCCCTCTGGGTAAATGTTTGCCACATAAGGCTCCTCAACTAGTAAGACAGCTCTGAAAACAACACCAGTCTTTAAACGGAGAAATTGTAAGCACCAGTACCTTCACAAAGGCATCCCTCCCATCTGCAGCTTGAACTATGTTGAGAGGCCTGGACACACTTTCTCCTCGAACAATGATGGAGAGGTTTGTGAGGCTGTTCTGAAGTTCACTGGAGTCCACCTGGCAGAAGAGTCATGGCAACCTGGTCATTCCAGGTGGATAAAGGACATCCAGCAAAGTCTCTCAGGAAGACACAGCCATGACAAACTGCCTGTTCAGCAGCATTCACTGGCAGCCTGCTAAAGATCTCCTAGCTCAGAGACACATCTGCAACAGTGTCACTGAGTGTCAGGGGGAAGAAGGGGATGTTCCTGTTATACATGCATCCATACATAAACACTCCACAGAGACATGCCTTGTCAGTGTGCTCAGGGAGAGAGGGTGAAGGAGAGAACTAGCAGGAGAAGATAAGAGTCCATTACCTCAAGCAATTTGCTTGCGACTGAAAAGTGTGGTGAGTCCATCACATCAGAGCAGTCCAAGTTGTCATACACAGCCGCTACAATGAGGAAACAGTCAATCTCAGGGTGAATCATTTCTGCTATTGTAGCTGTATTTCTGTAACCCTGTAGCTCTAGGAATGTGGCGAGGCAGCAAGCTCCTATTTGAAACTCATACATTTGATGATTTTACTAAGAAGGGTCCTGATTTCACCCAGGGATCCTGAGATGTAAAGGGCCCTCACAACACCAGAACATTGGGCTAAAAATAGTAGCAAAACTGACAAGGTTATTAATTTAAAATAGTAGCTATTGGGGATCTGGGGAAGTGGTATCTGACTTCAGAAAATGTGTTTCTGAAAATACTTTTTTCATGTAGGGAAATTTAGACAATGAAAGGGAACAAGAGAAGTCCCTCATTTTAGAAACCAGCATTACTCCAAAGAATCCAGCTGGCATCACTGTATCCAGCTGACCCTCTGTATCACAAAATGAGGAGGAGTCCTTTTCTAAAATGTGAGAGCTTCTGGCATCCCTCTGGTGGGTGTCCCACACTGTGCCTGTGCGGTACCAGAAGTGCACTTATGCAGGTGAGTGTTCACCAGACCTAGCCAGGAGAATGACTGCTAGCATCCCCACAGCAAACACCACTGAGCTGCTCCTGCGTCTCTGGCTTGCATAGCACAACAGTAAGCAAATGTAACATGGCAATATATTATCAGTTTCAGTTTGTGTGATAAGGGCCCATTTATAACCACGGAAAGCTGACAGCATGACAAAAAATAATAAGATGGTGTTTTTCAAAACACTAGGCAGTGGAGTCATAAATCAGAGTTTCACGGTGCTCATCTGCCTGCCCTTCCAACCCTGTTCACCTCTTTATACAGGGCAGAGCAACACAACCTAATCTGTACAGATGGAAGCAGACAGCACCTTGAGGCCTTTACCATCCAGTCTAAATGATGAAGCACAGACAATGCTGAGTTTACCTTCAAACTCTACATTCCCTAGGTGCAGGATGGCAGCCAGCAGCTTGCTGATGTCCCAGTTCTCAGAATCTGAGAACATGAGGATCTTCATAGCTGAGCGGATGTGGGCATAATCCTTCGCATCATTCCGGCCATCACAGGACATGCAGTTGCCCTGCAAAACACCTCAACCACAGGTTAGGAAAATCCTCCCAGTACCGATGCGAGGGAGAAAGGACCTGCAGACTGACAAACCCTTGTACACAATGTGGATGCCCTGTGAGCCTCTTGCCACAAGACATAAGGTAAAAACCTACATTCTATATACTCTTCCAATGGCTGTTTCTTCCCTCATCTCTACTCTCAAGCAGAACCCAGTAGCAGAGGGCTAAATAATGCATTTCTCCAGGGCTCACTGAATACTGTGGAAGCCAAAAGGAAAAGCTGAGGGGAAGGCTGCTGTGGAGTATAGAAGGACAGGAAACTTTGACAAGGTTACCTACACATACAAGGCCATGCCTCTTTCTTTGATTTCCTCTCTCTGCCTTGTCAAAGGACAATTAAGAGCCCTAATCCCAAATCAAAGCGAGGAGGATTGGATCAGTACTAGAAGGCAAATCTCGAAATAAGAATATTAGTTCTAGTGGAAGGCAGATGGAAGCAATCAAAGCAGCATCAGAAGAACCTTCAATAAATCCTGCACAGTGGGTCCTAGGATGCTGCTCCTAATAGAAACTATTTTCAGCCCTAATGGAGATGGGAAAATGCCTTTTTTATCCCTGCTATTACTGACAATATAGTGTAATGATTACAAAAGTGAAGTATTCCTAGACAGTTTACAGCATGTAAACATGCCAGCTCGTGCCAACCTTAACAAAACCATGGATATGTTCTCCTGCAGTCTAATCCTCCTGTCCCTGTATTATACTGCCCTCCTGCTGTCACAGGGAACTTCAGACCTTTTTATGGAATGGCCAATGTGTGAATTGCATTCATCAGCTTTCTGCAAGATCACTGCTATTTTGAAAACATTACATTTGAAAAAATCCCCAGCAACTTTAATGATTTTGCTTTTGAGACTCCAGAAACAGCTTTATAGGCTTGATATTTTCACTGAAACTAGATGTCCTTCTCCCATTAACTTCAGCAGAGGCAGAACTTAGCCTCATTTTTTCCTAGGCTGTAGAACAGTCCAAATCAAACCAGCTAATATATTTAATATGAGGTATCTGCACAGGCTAAAGAACAGGATTTTCACAATGGCTTTCATGCCCTAAACCAACCAATTAGCTGTTTTCAAAAATCTCACTATGAACATCCTACTCCTGCCACTATGGCAACATAAAACCCAGACAGGGACATTAACATCAGCTATTGGAGGTTAGATTGAATGCCAGCTTCCTGCATTATGTATATAAGATTTATCAGATATGGGACTAGGATTCTTGGCACTGTTTCTGCTTATTCCTTTTCCCCTAAGGTATACATACCTGATTAGTATTCTCCCTGGCATGAGATCCCTTGCATTCATATGAAACCTGAGTGCCTGTGAAAGTGGGGAATATTTCCCACTTGCTTTAAGATGCCCTTCATGTTTCTTAAGTCTGACTTTGATAGAAAGCTTTGAACTGCTACAAGCTGCCTGCTACTGGCAGACATTACAGTAAGTCTCTGAAACTGAGTCTCACAGCACTTTCGGTGTTACTGCTTCTGGTACTCTAAGGAAAGGAGTGTTCCTATTTGGTAACTACCCATCTGCAGCTCTTACTGACTGCAATTGCTTGCTGAGAGAAGCAAACAGCAGAGGGATAATGGAGAAGAAAGCAGAGACTATTACCATAGTGAGATAAGTGTACTCTGAAGCAGTGCCCAGATTCAGCATCTTTTTCTGCTCTGTATTCATCCCCATTAGCATGCAGTAGAAGATATGATAGTTCCTCTCCTCTGGAGCCTAGAAGAAAGAAAGAGGCCAATGGACAGCCTTGTCAGCATAAGTTTGTAACAGGAGCAGGCAGAACGTACATCTGGCAGTGCCCTCACCTGCCGGCAAACCCGGGACTTCTCCAGAAGAAACTGTTCTATCCGGGCTCCTTCTATCACACCATTTTGGTTGAAGTGAATATCAATGTATTTCCCAAAGCGGCTTGAATTGTCATTTCGAATTGTCTTGGCATTTCCAAAAGCTGATGGGCAAGAGACAGAGACAGTATCTGAGTCATTGCAGTTAATGAACATCAAGTTTATTTTTTACACCTTTCTTTTTTGCTGCTGGTGTTTTACATGTTGTGTTCCAAATGCCAATGCTGGCAAGCACTGAAGAATGTCTGGTCTCAGACTGCCTCCTAAAGACAGAGGCAGGCATACTGTGTATTCAGGTAATTGAGTCCTGAAAGACATATTCAAATGATCCAAATGTGCCCTATATCTGGCCAGCCAAGAGAGCTGCACAGTTCTGAAGACCTCTAGAAGGATTTACTGGGAACACATTTAATGCCTCTACAGAGAAAGATGGGTGTCTGAGGGAGCTTCCCTACAGATACATCCATTCTTGGCCTGTCACACTGTCACTATCTGGTGCAAATGCTAAACCAGGGGTCTTTACCTTTGGCTCTGCATTCCCATGGACTCTTGTGTTCCTGGCAGTTCCAGGTTACATATTTCAGTGGCACATCCTCCTACAGCATGGGAGCTGCTGTGGACTTTATGGGAGAAAAGTATGGAGAACTTCTACCCTGCATCACCAGTGTTTTGGGGTTTTTAGCAGTTATGCATATACAATGGTTCAAAGATCTGTTTCTGAATTTTTCATCCTGATACAAAAATCCTGAGATAAAGGTGGTAAATCAGGCATGTTTGCTAAATAACCCACCTTCCAGAATGGGGTTGGCCTCTAGGATTTGCTGCTCTATCCAGGAATGCTGGCCACTGACAGCTGCCAAAAACTGTAGTATTAACTTTGTGTTTTCAGTCTTCCCAGCTCCAGATTCTCCACTGCAGTAAGAAACAAGTTCATTACAGGTTTCCTTTCTTCTTTTTTTGGCTAGGGTGTCAAAATGGCAGACCAAGTTAAAAAAAAAAAAAAAAGAATGGCAGTTCAGACTGTCTTTCATGGAGAGATGGAGAATTTTAGACTTTCATCATCTTATCTGCTAAAATTTAAGTTGTTTTTTAGACTTAGGCTGAGGACTAAGTTCTCACTGATTAAAAACAAGGAAATCCATGGAAGACATTCTGTACCAGTGCAAATTAAATGACCACTTGCTTTTCTTCTTTTAATGCATTACCAGATTTTCAATGCTAGCTGAGTTCAGCCTCAGCTACAATCAGATATTATTGCAATGAGACTATCTTGTTCTTCACACATTAACAGAAAATGGATACATGTTATGTGTTTATAGGATGAAGAAAGCTTCCCTCCATCTTCAGATTAGCAGAGGTACTTTCTCTCCAGGAAATCTCTATTCTCAGAAAGTGCATATACCATAAGTATGTCCCCATGATAAAAGATAGCCCTATATCACACAGGCTCATATTTTATGTTTCTATATGTAATGACCATGTGCAGAATGTATCACTACATTCAAAGATTCTGGGGAAAAACAATGGACTGCAGAAATCCCTTGCTTATGTTCTACCTTCTGCAGTCCTAACTAAATGAAATAGCAGGGGAGAAAATACTTCTTTCCTGTTGTCTCTAGTGTTATCTGTGCCCTTCCATTTGGAAGGTCTCATCTGTCCACAAAGGTGGCCCAAAAACATGCCGGACTTGGTTTCTGTTCCTTGTTCCCTCTGAGTCCAGTCACCTGATTACACAGCACTGGTCTCTCTTATTCCTCTTCATATTGAAGTAACAGTTGTCTGCGATGGCGAAGACATGAGGTGGTAGCTCTCCAATCCTCTTGTTACAGTACAGTCTGATCTGATCAACTGTGTAGAGGGGCAGCAGCTGGTATGGATTCACTGCTACCAAGATTGATCCTGTGTAAGTCTGGAACACAGTTATGAGCGTTACCTCTAGCAGCAAACCAAGAATACAACCAAAGCCACTTGCAGTATAAATCTAAACAGAGGCAGGATAGAAGCCTGGGAGATCCATAGCATCACTTAGGTGAGACCGGGACCCTAGTTCCTCACTATAAACTGCTATTAAAAATCCCAGGATATGAAGGTTTTTGGAGCAGGAAGAATGCTAGCTATAATCTCCTTGCCAAATCACAGCGCAGTTCGCTGTCTCAGGCTAAAGCACAAGAAAGTCCAATTTAACATGGCATTTTTGTGTGCTATCATAAGCTGTTTTGTAGTGTTTTGTCAAGCTGCTTTCATGTTTTAGTGCAGATGTAGCTGAACTTTGCTGATGGGCAAAGTTATTGTTGAGTTATTCATACAGTCATTTAGTAATATTTATGAATAACAGCACCATTGAAGGAGGCTGTTGAAGGCTGTGGAAGTGCAAGCAATAATATTGTTCAAGAACTTCTACATAAGACAGCTGCAGACTGCTGAAGTCTAATAGTCTACACACACATATTGGTAGTTATAACTGCAGCATCTATAAAATCAGTCCTTGTTTACACTAAACTTCAACACATCTGTGTTGTAAGAGGCAGCTCCTCTCCTACAGTGTATATAACATGTGAGGCAAAGCATGGAAAAACCTGAATATTATTATCATATTACAAACTAGGAACTAAGGAACAAAGATACGATAAATGCCAAATTGCTCAGTCACAGGCAAAACATGTAATGGACAAGAAATGAAACCAGGGGCCCTAAATATCCAGATTTATTCTTCATCTATTCTATCAAAATCAAGTAAACATTGACTTGGACTGCAGGATAATCCAAATCATGTCACTGTGTACTAGTTAGATTGATCCTGTGTCACAGCTGCAGGTAATAGCAGCACTAAGCTGTAACGTGGGCTGGATTTAGCTGTCAGTCACTGATGGAAACGAACACCCTAGGAGAAAGTAAGCAGGGTCGCTACCTGGGCATATCTCTGTCATTCCAGAGACTGCTATTAGCTCTCTTCTTCACAGCCAAATTACTTGAATGAAAGAAGAGAAAAACTATGTTGTGTCTCCTTGGCACTCTCAATCAGTAAAGGAAGCAGAGGACCCCATGTATGAAATGCTTGCAGGCTGCTCAGGTAACTCTGCAAGACGTGTTGCAGAGGTCATTCCTGAAAGTACTGTCTGGTGACCTTGGCACTCACATAGATTTTTTGCTCCTGGTGGCGGATGAGGAGGTTGTGTACCATGCCTGCTTCATGGAGATCCCCAAGGTTGATCATGTCTTCCACCCCTTGGACAGAGGAGGGGTGCATCAGGTGTACCATGTGCATGTTCCGAGCTGTGATCCAGTGTTCCTGAAAAAAGCCAAGGCATGAGCTTTAATGTGTTTTCCTGTTGCTCAGAGGCAAACAAAGGAGAGCCATGTTAGACTGGAGCAACCTTCAGTACAATCCATGTGCAAGCCAGCATATGCTAACAAACAGTAAACTGAACTACAGAAATCAACTGCTTTGCTGCTCCCCAGCACCACATGATTTAAAGCACTGGATGAAGTCACCGTGGGTTCTGGACATCAAATTTAGCATTGCTCAGAGCGCAGCTCTGTCAGGTAATCACAGCCACAACATTGTATGAGGTAGGGATGAAATCCCAACTGACTTTAGTGGGATCATGATTTCACCTAAAGATCCACCAAATTTAGGGATTGGAGCCTGTCCATTTCCTTTTCTTAACTATGTAGATATAACCTCCAGCTCAAGAAGGTCTAAATCTTCATAGTGCCAGATGTGGGGATACTAGAGTATCACCCTATATTTGCCTTATTTTTGTTTTCTTTCTTTCAGTATATCCTACCAGACATTACCAAAGTCACACCATTTGGCTAGATGGAGCTTTGGTCTGACCCAATAGGGCCATTCTTTCATACTTTGTACTCTTAAATTTTATGTTCATCTTTTTGCAGAAAGTTATAGGGCAGCCCACCTTGCCTTCATCATCCTCCAGCAGTATCCGTCCTGAGTCAGAGTCCTTCACAACTGCCCCAATAGGGACATTAAATTCACTGTTTGATTGAGTGTCCAGCCACACATGATCACCCTGGGGAGAAGATATTGTAAGTACAGTGACATATTTGATACCATGTAGCTCACAAGCATACATCTCTTGGTCTTAATTTTATAGTGATTTGATTTCTTTAGCAGTGCTTAAATGGATAAGTTCTTACTGCTCACAGGTAGTACAGTCTAATGGTTATAGTATCAAGACCTCTGAGTTCTACTCCAAGCTCCACAGCTGACCTGGAATGTGCCTTTGAACAAGTCATCAAGCCCAGCTGTCTCACAAGAGGAAATAAGGCTACACCTTTTACACAGACAGCAATTATTCAGCTCCACTATCTCCCAGAGATTGTCAGGGGGCACAGTGAATGCTGTTGAAGTGCCTTGGCAGCTTCATATCAGCTATGGTACTCTTTCAGAAGGGATGCTTGAAAATACAGACATTACCAGGAAAAAGAAAAACAAACAAACAAATGTACAGACTAGATGCCTGGATATGTAGAAGGCTTTATTGCAAGAGTTTTTAGATACATATTCTTTCTGCTATAGCTGCAATCACTTAGAAATGCTAGTGCATCTGTGATCTATCTTCAGGTAAAGAAAAAAAAAAAAAAAAGTGTTATTTATTGAGCCCAGCTGCTTTCTTCATATTTGTAGAGGCATGGCAACATCCTGCCTCTCTGCGCAGCAAGCAGGCAAGCAGAACTGCTCTGCTGTCACTGGGGGAAAGGTGTGAGCTATGACTGCCCTTTCCTAGGAATGAGCACCATCTTGGTGTCACCTGCACTACTGTCCTGGTTATACTCCCCAACCCCAGCCCCAAGGAATACCTTCTCTTGCTCCAGACACTAATATTCAAACAGAAAGCTTTACTGTAAGGGCTGGAATGAAAATTGGACAAAGCTGTAGGTCAGATCTTCAATGGGTAATTCATATTACACCTGCTGAGGAATTGGCTTTATAGCTGAGTCTCTTGTCATATACAGAATTTGTTACATACCATAGCATTAACTGTCAAAGTTTTTTACTGAAAAATTATTTCTTTTTCCTCTCAAAATACTTTATGGGCTCATGTCTAAAACCAAACAACTGTAATGTAAGGCATCTATAAACATTGCAAAAGGTTATGAAGAATGTTACAGACTAACAGCTCTCACCTGCGTTGAATAAAACTCCAGAGGTAAGGTGTGCAGTTTCAGTGCCACACCTTGTGACAGAGGTCACCAGCTCAACATAAGCACAGCCCAGCTAGGCAAGACACCTCTGCATCTCTAGTCTAGATTTATATTATTTTATACCTTGTTGATACTGGGTTATTGCTACTTTCTTTTTGAGTTGAACCATGATGTTAAGATAATTTTCTCCTCTTTGGGCCACAGGCTAATCAATAAGTCACAGCAAAGAATAGGACTTACCTTCCTGAAAACCATCATGTTTTAGATCACTGGATATAACCTGCAGTGCCAAGAAGAACATAACATTAGGCCTGAAAAGGGCTTGGGCTTTGATCAGAACAGACAGTGGTGTTTCCTTGAGATGTTTCCTTATAAAAAAATAACAGCAAAATGCCTTGAAATGTTTCTGTTTATGGATTTTGTTAAAGCAGAAGAGATCATAATAAGCTACACTCAATATAGAAACAAGTAAACCATCTACCCAAAGCAAAGTACCTACAGCACTGGGGTGGTGGTCTGCTCTGAGTTCTACCACATAACCCTGGAGATGCTCTCGACCCTGAAGACGTCACTGTGCACGTTTTCATACTAAATATTCCTCAATAAGATGCTAGGCACATTTATTGGCTGAACTTCAAATTTGGCTCACAAATAAAAAGACCCCATAAAGCAATGTAATTTGATGCACAATAGAGTTACCTTTGGTTGATCCATTGACCTAGCAGTTCGGGTGCTATGAGTGGCTAGCTCAGTGACACAGATCTAATTCATACCTTCCTGAGCTGCTCAGTTCCCTCAGACCCTCACAGCTTGAACCTATTACCATATAGAAACTGAGGTTTAGAGTTCACCTTTCTTGGCTGGAATGGGAGGGGTTGCAATGAAGGCATGAGCAGCAAAATAAGGAAGTGCAGGGAACCACAATAAAATTAGAAGCTCACTATCAGGGACGTAACAGTGAAAAGATTGGTGGCCAGAAATCTACAGTAGTGCTTTGATTAAGGGATGATGCTGTTTAGGCTGTGATCCTTGAAAAGATCCAAAGTCTTCAGAAGCTGCTTCCTATCCCATTAGGCTACTGCAACTGGATTTTGAGAGTGATTCCAGGACTAGGTGTGATTTGCCAGCTCCCACCCTTGCTACAGCATGAAGGCTGATGTATGTCTCCTATGGTGTGTGGGAAATCACAGGTAAAGACTGTTTGCTAAGTGCCGTCTAAATGTTTCCAGAGTTCCAGATGGGTTTTTTTCCCCTCTTATCTCTTCCTACTAGCAGGGGTGATCCCTGCACACTAAGGCTGTTAAGTAACCTGTGATTCAGTAGCTGCTGTGTGCAGCAGACATCAGTTATTAGCCCATGTCTCCACAGCCTCATATTCACAAACTTCTCACAACTGTGTGACCCATTCTGCTCTCTCCATTTCTCTAAAGCATCTCTCCTTCTATCCATTGTTCCAGCACACCCAGAGGAAAGGCTCAGCTCAGAGTTGATAATAAGAATGAAATTCTTGCAATGAGCAAAATGCTCCATAAAATGCTAACCTTGGACTAAAAATTATTCCAATTTTATCCTTTCATGATCTATTATCAATGAGTTTTTCTTAGTATTTTACAACTCCTGCTCAATGAGGACATATTGAACCATCTGCATGTCTTCTGCACATTCCTGTTGACAGCAAACCACTTGGAAACCACTTTACAAAGGTGAGTGGACACTACAGGACCAGAAAATTATCTTTGGCAGAAAATTATTCCAGGCAAGTCCATGATCTCTTGGAAAATCCCCCATGAAGAAGACAGACACCTGTTCTAGTTTTGTCTTGACACTCAAATCTAAATCTCTTGTTGTCTCACGGCCTTTTGAGAAGTTATTTTATTCTGGCCCTAAATTATGCTTGCCTTGGTTTCAGGCAGGTTTTCTAGAAAATTTGAACAAACAAGTAAACTAGAAATTAACTGAGTTGGAAGTTCCATCGTCTACCTGTGCTATACAGGTAATCATCAAAATCCTGGTTTGCAGTACTATTAATAGTAGTGATTAATGGGATACTTCATCAATAATTTCACTGAAATCCTTGATATTTCTTCTATCACGTGTAAAGGCTTTAAAATCTTACGTTTAAAATTTGTGATAGCTATTTACACTTCTGTGTAATATGGATGGTATATATTTTTGAGAGG
The DNA here is from genome assembly GCF_003259725.1 of Athene cunicularia. NCBI lineage: Eukaryota > Metazoa > Chordata > Aves > Strigiformes > Strigidae > Athene > Athene cunicularia. Next base: position 3,323,605 of record NW_020799111.1, on the reverse strand, counting down.
TACCCAGATTTCATTACTTTTCTGATTGAATAATTTAAATCATTTCATGATTTATCTTCATTTTATGGTGGAGCTATAGAGTTTTCTGAGGTTCAGATCTTTGCAACTAAATTATCAGAAAGGTGTTTCAAGCCACCACTTTATTTTTGGAAATTCATGCTCTTGAAAAATGAAGATTACCACTGAAAAAACCTCAAGGTGAAGTTCAGGGTTACCATTGCTTTCTTCCTCTCGTTTTAATAAAATTCACTGTTAAAAGAAAACATTGCAGTGAGAGAATTAGGGCTCATTTCGTCACTTGCTTTCCCATAGCTGCCCACTTTTTTTTACCTATGTTATTTGGGAAGGTATAAATAGCTTCCATAAATCATGGTCTTATTTAAAATTGATGGGTGCATAAACAGACTTTTCTTCAGACTAAAAGGAAAGAGTAATTATACTCTTCTATGCAAGATACTGCCACTGTTGTGGGTTACACCAATGTCTTAACCATAAGAAGAGCTATTAGGGTAGCAAAATGGAAACTAGGAAGTGCTTGACATGACCTTTGTGCCCTATCTGTGGCTATAAAGAGCTATACAGTAGCATGGATTGAACAGGGTTTCTGAGCAAGCCCAGAATGATTTACTACTTTGAAGTTATCATAAGGTATGCTGAAAATAGCTAATTATCAAAATTAAAATATGTATTGTGATCCCAAAGTGGAAAATAAATAGAAACTTCAAGAGATGACAGACTGCTGATGTAGAAGTCCAATGCTAACACACATTTTAAAGCAGGAATTTTAAATGTAACATTCATGTAGGTGACCCAATAACAAGAAGTGGAATGTCACACTTAATAACAAAGCTGGCACACGGAGAAACTGCAAGGACTGACTATATTAAGAACTGATTTTCCCTGTGAGACTAGGGAAACCTCTGGAGCTCATCTGTAACTAAGATGTAAATTGTGCTCAATTTTGTAGCTCAATATCTATGAAAATTTAGCAATGCAATGTGAATGTGTTCTTTCTGGCTGCTTGGTATTTTTCTGTGCTTTTTTTACACCCTCTCAAGAAGGAACTTCCGTCTTTCATAATCAGTTATTGTTATGGCAAAGTCCTCATGTTCTTCAGGACTCAGGAACTGGATCTGTGTATTAACTTCAACAGTGTGATGACCTGTTACTAGGAGCGATGGAAGGTGGTACAGAAGCATGGTACTTAGCAAACGTGGGCCGAGGTCAGCTACAGTGACTCAACAACTGACAGATACTTTTTCACCTGTGCCAGAAACCAGGGTACTGCAACAGAAAAGAAATATCTACCCAGAATAAAGAGGGAGTGGTACATGCAAACACGAAGCAGCCATACTACATTACATCAAAGGTACAGCTAGCTCTGGATCCAGTCTATGATAGCAGCCAAGAATGGACATGTAGGGAGGAGATCCCATATAATCCCGGGATACACAGTTTCAACATATAAAATGCTTAAAAAGCCAACTCCCCACCTGCTTGAATGCTTTCTGACGATGCTTGGCTCTCTCTGTTGCTTTTCTTTCCAACATAATGCAGCACTGTAAACAAAATTGCACCCCACAAGATGGGAAATTACCTCTCCTGAAGAAATCTTCACTGTCTGGCTTCTGCAGCTTAGCTCCCTCTTTTTCATAAACGTTGGAGTAAGAAGGAAAAAAAAGGTGAAACTGGCACTGGTGCCATTAAGGGATCCCTCACTGAGTACCAGTCCTCTGCAGCACAAAGGAGGAAATGACTGAGGCACGGTTATTTATTACAGGACTTTGCTCCCAGTTCAGCATATATGTCATTTCCAAGTCAGGCATTCCAGTAAGCAGGAAGGCCAATTCTTGCCTGGGTGAACCTTAAACTTTAATTTCTCCACTGTGTCTGAATCCTTTCAGATTTCTGGAAAGCACTCCCAGAGGAAAACCCTTTAGCATCTGGTCTTATGCTGCTCCAACACCACTGACTTCCCTGGAGTTCTCTTGTTTTCACCAAGATTGTTAGATAAGAGGAAACTCAGGCCCTCCTCTCATCTCTCCCCTTGGTTTTGCACAGCTTTTTCTGCAAGGTCAGAAGATGCCTATCAGTCCATGTCCTATGTGGATTGTGTTTCACACTACCTAGAGCTCAAAGCAAAATAAAATCATGGTGCTTAACTGAAAATTATACACACACACATATAAAAGGACAAAAAATCCTGGATTTGTTATCATTAATTTACCTTCCAATACTCTGTCCCTGTGTTCCAGCATCTAGGTGCATGTTAACTCCCTAACTGCCCACTTCTCTTTTTCTGCATTAGGACAGGATGGCCAAGAACTTCCCTCTTGCTGGTTGCTCCACATGCACTCTCAGTAATCCTGTGTCCTTGCATATCCTGTTAAAATCCAGCACTAGATGTGATGTATGGTAAAGAAACAGAAGTGTAGTATATCCGTAGAGAGGCAGATACAGGGTTTCTCCACCTGGAGCAAGGACCCAGGAATCAGGCACATTTCAACCCTAAGTGAGATCAAAGAACAAGGACGAGATTTTTTCCATCTACCTTAACTCAACATTTCTTCAGGGCTCTGTACATAACAGGTGGCTTGCCTCACTGTGACTGTTCTGTATGCCTTTTAATAAACATGCAAATGAAAATATGCAATAATTTAGTATACCTAATACCCTATTTTTTATTTTCTTGTTTCCTAGGTTCCATGTAGCTGCACTCTATGAAGGGGAAGACATGGGAAAAATCCTCCATGTTGGAGACAGATTCCTGGGGCTCCTGCTGTAGCTCCATATCCGAATCAGAATTCAAGCATGGCGATCAATAGTTGGGAGTAATGTGTGTTTAACCATGTTACATATTTGTGTTTTAGTATTAGCCCCCTTATCTAAGGTTTTTGTTTAAGTTTTATAGCAGAAATGAAGATACAAGTGGAAAATAGAGCATAGGCCCTCCAGGGCTTGGAGACTTTTAGAGAGAGGCAGGAAACCACAAGGAGAGAGGAGATTCTTAAAGATTCTAACGATTTTGCCTCAAGGAGTTCTTTAGCAGACTTATTTCTGATAGAACAGTTTTTAGAAGAAGTCTGTATGCTGTATGTGATTAACAAAATTTCAAGTACTGAGTTTATTAGATGAATGTCAAATATTGGCAAATAAATCAAAGTACATACCTTTATACTACCAAGGCAGATATCTAAACCCAAAGTTTTTTGTGTAATTAGTCTGCAAGGAAGAAAGCGCCATGCATATTTCTTCAGCAAATGAAACATACCTGCTGAAATTCCAAATGGAACATTTTGGGGCAGAGAATCTCATTCTAAAATTATAGACATTTTTAACACTTGTGACCAAGACGTAGTAGGGGTGCTATTCAGAAAGAAGTACAGTATTTCTGTCCTAGTACAGTGCATAAACTGTATGAGATGGAAATATAGAGAACTCAAGGTTCTGAAAGAAAAGCACAACTCATTCATTGTATGGTTGAAGTATGTGTTGGAAGGAAGATGGATTATAACAGTTAAGTCTAGACATACTCAAGAGCCAGAAAACATAAACTGAACAAGTAGAGACAATATACGAAGTGGAAGCAGACTAGATGCCTTGTAAAGCACATTTACCTAATAAGAGATGAGTAAGCAGGCGCCTTGCTAAAGGATTCTTCAGAGAAGTGCCTGTGAGTGAATAGGAGTTGCTCAGGTTTGGGAAGTCACTGAGCTGTGCAAAGGGCGAAAGACAGGAACTTGCCAGGAGCGGGCAACTCTGTTCGCTGCCGAAGACAAAGTTTGGCGAGGGACTGTGCAGGGCACAGACAGATTTGTAGTTCTAATTAGGGGTAATTTGTAGTATGGTCTATGCTGATGAGTAATGCACCAAGAAATAAAAGAAATTAAAATTGGATAATCCTTGGTGAATTTAATCCTGCTGTTGTTCAGAGCAATAGGTCTGTCCGGATAGACATGGGTTAACAAAACTGCCTCTTCCTGACAGCTTCCTAATTAAGAGACTGATATCAGGATCAAAGGGTTTAATTTGCACATGGTACTACCTCTCACATTTCCTCTCCAGCTAAATCAAAGCGGCCTTGTCATTTCTGCACCCCTGAGTCCTAGATGCCAAGCGTCATTTTATGTTAACGTAGGGTTTTTTTCCTGAGGTTTCTGAAGGGAGGTGGACTGGATATAGCAGTCTGCAATTTAAGCTGTTCATTCAGAAGCCCTCCTGTCTACACTAACCTCCTTCCTTCCCTCTAAGCAGATTTGTAGCTTTACGTCACCGATGTCTGAAAGGCACACTGCAGGGAACAAAGCAAACCAAATAAGAAGTACATACCAGCAAAGGATTTCCAAGTGCATTCCTTGGTTGTCTTGAGCATTCTGTCCCTCAGGGAAAGGCTTATTTCATTCCAGCCAGTTCAGGAGGTTGTACAGAGAGGCAGACCAGTGGGGATCTGGGATCTGTGTCATTATACACCTTCACACAGGCCAAGTGGGCACTGCTTACTCTGCTTGCTAGAAGGCAGGTCATTGTTACCCACTGTGCAATCCCATTATGGTCTGAGTGCCGCTCCATCCTTCCTTTTGGGATGCAGCCAAGATGGTATTACAAGAATATATTACAAGGTGGTAAGTGCCAAGTTCTTGCTCATGAGGGACAAAGTGTGTGCCCACACACATGTTACCCTGCAGAATAGCTGTCAGAATGGATGCCCAATTATTTAGCATTGCTGAGGTGAGGTTGCTTAACACACAGGTGCACCCTCTCCTGTGCAGTGCACATGGCATGTCACAACACTAGGCTCAGGGTTAGGAGGTTTCGTTTCAGAAAGGTGGGAATTCATAACTGTTAGAAAGGAACCTCTATGCTTTCTTCCACTTTCCAGTAAGTGCAAAAATTCTCTATTCTATGTCATCAGTGAAGCCTCAGTGCAGCTGGAGTTTGGGACAGTAGCTTGCCATCATAACTTACTGATTTCCAAGGAAAGCTACCATCATACTCTGATCCTGTGTGGAACTTAAGTATGTGATAGACTTCTGTGTTTTCCAGGTACCTTGGTACACATTATTCAATCTTCTTTTTTTTGTTGTTGTTAGTTTCTATTTATGTTTCCCCTTGTCCATTATTTTCTGTTACATTACTCCCAACTCATTTCCTACCTTTGTGCTTTGTCTGAGGAGAACTTCATTTGTTGTGTTGTAATGAGTCACATTAAAGTTGTCATGCTGCCTTCTATTTAGGCAGTTGCAGAAAGCCATTACATTTCTTTATGGAAGCAGATAAGTGAAACAATGGGAGCCTCCCATTGCATATTGGAACGTGTTCCTGCTTCTTCCAGAAAAGATCTCAGTGAAACCACACACTGCAGAGAGCTAAAAGCAGTAAAAGTCACATAGGAGCTGGAACATGACACCATTAAGAGCGTGATCCTGATCACTAAGGGACCTTTGAGGCTATCTGGAAAAGACCTATAGAGCTGTAAACAAAGAGACATTCTCTATATGTTTTATGTATGCTGCTTTCAGGGGAGAAAAATGGGTTTTCTGCATTTTTCCTAAGAATATAGGACTGTTTGCAATAAATATCTGACTCCACTGCTGATTCCTCCTTCTAAGCGAAATACTGTAGATGATGTTGAGTAATTATTCAATTCAGAGAGTTCAGCTGTATTTAGCACGGTACATTGAACTCCCTGAGTTATAACCGTGCTTGCTGATGGAGTGTAAGTGTTAGTTTATAATGGCTTAACCTCTCTGCCTCTAAAGTGCCTCTAGCACAGAAGAAATAATGACTCATTTTGACCAGAGTTATCAAGTTACTAAATTTTGATGTCACTGGACAAGACCGTTGCATGTAGGATTATAAAAATCACTGTTGTTTAGAAATATCCCAAATGACACTGCCTCAACAGTTTTCTCTTTGTCACACATTAACCTGTACCCTCTTAGAAAATGAAGATGTTTTGTTTGCCACAGAACAAAAGAGGCAGGAGACCAGCACAATGTTCATTTATTAGGCTTTCCATTTTAAAATGACACATTGATGACAGAAGTCATCCTTAGTAATCCTCTACTGACATATCGTAGGCGTGCCAAATAGTTGAATAATGCAACTGCTCAGAGGATAGTTACTAAAACAGAACACAACAATCCCTGAAAAAGATAGGGATTGTTCTGCCCCAGTGTTTACTCTGGAAGTCAGCAATTACAGGGGAGTTCAGGGCTAACTTTTAGTCGATTCTGAAGGCTAAATCTGGAGGAACCACCCACATATGAACTGGATTGAACTGCAGCTTGAGCTAGGACAGTCAGACCTAAATTTGTTGAGACAGCTAGTCCTCAGTTTTCATGCCCAGCCTTGGGTCCCCTCTTTGGCCAGCAGCACCATAAAAGCAGCTGGTGCCCATCGTGGCATCCAGAGATGATGTGTGTACTCATGGCTGAACTCTGGTTTTGCTCTGCTGTTTTCTTGCAGAGATTCACATTAATTCTTGCTAACTTGATTTGTAGAGAGCAGATAAATTCACCAACTACTAAAATGGTAAAATCTTTTCTATTCCAGGCAGTAGATGAAACTCTCTAGCTCCCATCCCTTATCAGTATAGGAAGTGTTTTTATCAGATGCACCTTTGACCAGCCAAAGGGAGACCTTGGGTAACTCTTGTGTAGTTCAGGGCTGTGGGTTTAAGCAGTCATCTAACATTATTCTGAGGTTTAGTCTCTTGGAAGTTCCCACAGAGCTTACACCAGGAAACACCTTTATTAAAATAGCAACCATTTTACACTTCTGTACAGCTGTTCACTTCCCATGTTGAAGCACAGGCTCCAAACAGCTTTTTTTCTCAAAGGCTCCTTCAGTATCCCCAGCACTTCACTTATCAGGCAAAAATCAAACTGTTTTCTAGAAGAAAATGCAAAAAAATACTTAGAGAATAAATGTTTCCTAGTTCCTTGCGGCTAAGTCAGACCCTGTGTGAAAGCAGTAACCAGCCCCAGCGCTGCCGCACGAAGCTCTGAGCTCGGTTTCTCCAAACCCCTAGGCGTTGGGAACCGCCTCAGGGG